>NC_048574.1:78843187-78890687 GCF_013265735.2 Oncorhynchus mykiss
GACAGCGTGAGTAGGAGAAGACTTGTGAACTATGTTGCCATTGTGTCTGAGAGGAGGAGGGACATTTATGACGAAACGTGAGGTATATAGACCAATGTACCCGGGAAATGATTAGGCAGAGCTCTCCTAAATAAACATTCCTGACCGTTGTGTCTGAGAGGAGCAGGGATATTTATAACGAAACGTGAGGTATATAGACCAATGTACCCAGGAAATGATAGGCAGAGCTCTCCTAAATAAACATTCCTGACCGTTGTGTCTGAGAGGAGCAGGGATATTTATAACGAAACGTGAGGTATATAGACCAATGTACCCGGGAAATGATAGGCAGAGCTCTCCTAAATAAACATTCCTGACCATTGTAGCTGGGCCTCCCGTCTGATTCAGTACAACCAGTTTCCTACACATTCTGGGTAAGCAGGCTGAGTAAACAAATCAAATTGGGTTTATGAACACTGGGAACTTAAATTCTCTTAACAGTGTTGTATCTCACCAGACTCTTGGCTGTGTTGACCACGCTGTCATTGAGTGTCCTGGCAGAGATCTTGTTGAGGGGGATGATGGTGTATCTACGCTTCAGCTCTCCTTTCTCCAACAACTTCTTACCTGTCACCTAGAGAGAGACAGAGAGACAGAGACAGAGACAGAGAGAGAGAGACAGACAGAGAGAGAGACAGAGAGACAGAGAGAGAGAGAGAGAGAGAGAGAGAGACAGAGAGAGAGAGAGACAGAGAGAGAGAGAGAGAGAGACAGAGAGAGAGAGAGACAGAGAGACAGAGACACACAGAGAGACAGAGAGACAGAGAGACAGAGACAGAGAGAGAGAGACAGAGAGAGAGACAGAGAGACAGAGAGAGAGAGACAGAGACACACAGAGAGAGAGACAGAGACACACAGAGAGAGAGACAGAGAGACACACAGAGAGACACACAGAGACAGAGAGAAAGACAGAGACAGAGAGAAAGACAGAGACAGACAGACAGCGAGAAACAGAGAGCGAGACAGACAGACAGCGAGACAGACAGACAGCGAGAGAGACAGTGTTATGGGAGCTAAGCCCCTCCTCCTTTCACATTCCAGTACAGAACCAGTAACAGCAGCTCCTGGACAGAACTATCGTCATGACGACAGTAGCAAACACACACACACTTCTTCTCTACCAGTGAAAGCACGGCACGGTTAACCTTGATATAGAGTGTTCTGCAGTGAACGTTGTGTCAGGAACAGTCAGAAAACACTAACCTCAGTGTCCACCACAACATTGTAGAGCTTCCCTCCAGCCACCACCTCCAGTCCAGTAGAGTAGCACACATCACTGACTGTTATCAGGTTAGCTAGGAGCCCCTTAACTCTGCTCCGGTCCCAATCACGTTCTGGGTCACTATGAGGGAGACAGAGACACGTCACTGTTATCAGGTTAGCTAGGAGACACTATGAGGGGGACAGAGACACTGACTGTTATCAGGTTAGCTAGGAGACACTATGAGGGAGACAGAGACACGTCACTGTTATCAGGTTAGCTAGGAGCCCCTTAACTCTGCTCCGGTCCCAATCACGTTCTGGGTCACTATGAGGGAGACAGAGACACGTCACTGTTATCAGGTTAGCTAGGAGACACTATGAGGGAGACAGAGACACGTCACTGTTATCAGGTTAGCTAGGAGCCCCTTAACTCTGCTCCGGTCCCAATCACGTTCTGGGTCACTATGAGGGAGACAGAGACACTGACTGTTATCAGGTTAGCTAGGAGACACTATGAGGGAGACAGAGACACGTCACTGTTATCAGGTTAGCTAGGAGCCCCTTAACTCTGCTCCGGTCCCAATCACGTTCTGGGTCACTATGAGGGAGACAGAGACACGTCACTGTTATCAGGTTAGCTAGGAGACACTATGAGGGGGACAGAGACACTGACTGTTATCAGGTTAGCTAGGAGCCCCTTAACTCTGCTCCGGTCCCAATCACGTTCTGGGTCACTATGAGGGAGACAGAGACACGTCACTGTTATCAGGTTAGCTAGGAGACACTATGAGGGGGACAGAGACACTGACTGTTATCAGGTTAGCTAGGAGCCCCTTAACTCTGCTCCGGTCCCAATCACGTTCTGGGTCACTATGAGGGAGACAGAGACACGTCACTGTTATCAGGTTAGCTAGGAGACACTATGAGGGGGACAGAGACACTGACTGTTATCAGGTTAGCTAGGAGACCCTTAACTCTGCTCCGGTCCCAATCACGTTCTGGGTCACTATGAGGGAGACAGAGACACGTCACTGTTATCAGGTTAGCTAGGAGACACTATGAGGGGGACAGAGACACTGACTGTTATCAGGTTAGCTAGGAGACACTATGAGGGAGACAGAGACACGTCACTGTTATCAGGTTAGCTAGGAGACACTATGAGGGAGACAGAGACACTGACTGTTATCAGGTTAGCTAGGAGACACTATGAGGGGGACAGAGACACTGACTGTTATCAGGTTAGCTAGGAGCCCCTTAACTCTGCTCCGGTCCCAATCACGTTCTGGGTCACTATGAGGGAGACAGAGACACGTCACTGTTATCAGGTTAGCTAGGAGACACTATGAGGGAGACAGAGACACGTCACTGTTATCAGGTTAGCTAGGAGACACTATGAGGGAGACAGAGACACATCACTGACTGTCATCAGGTTAGCTAGGAGACACTATGAGGGAGACAGAGACACATCACTGACTGTTACCAGGTTAGCTAGGAGACACTATGAGGGAGACAGAGACACTGACTGTTATCAGGTTAGCTAGGAGACACTATGAGGGAGACAGAGACACTGACTGTTACCAGGTTAGCTAGGAGACACTATGAGGGAGACAGAGACACTGACTGTTATCAGGTTAGCTAGGAGACACTATGAGGGAGACAGAGACACTGACTGTTATCAGGTTAGCTAGGAGACACTATGAGGGAGACAGAGACACTGACTGTTATCAGGTTAGCTAGGAGACACTATGAGGGAGAACGAGACACTGACTGTTATCAGGTTAGCTAGGAGACACTATGAGGGAGACAGAGACACTGACTGTTATCAGGTTAGCTAGGAGACACTATGAGGGAGACAGAGACACTGACTGTTATCAGGTTAGCTAGGAGACACTATGAGGGAGAACGAGACACTGACTGTTATCAGGTTAGCTAGGAGACACTATGAGGGAGACAGAGACACTGACTGTTATCAGGTTAGCTAGGAGACACTATGAGGGAGACAGAGACACTGACTGTTATCAGGTTAGCTAGGAGACACTATGAGGGAGACAGAGACACTGACTGTTACCAGGTTAGCTAGGAGACACTATGAGGGAGACAGAGACACTGACTGTTACCAGGTTAGCTAGGAGACACTATGAGGGAGACAGAGACACTGACTGTTATCAGGTTAGCTAGGAGACACTATGAGGGAGACAGAGACACTGACTGTTTTCAGGTTAGCTAGGAGACACTATGAGGGAGACAGAGACACTGACTGTTATCAGGTTAGCTAGGAGACACTATGAGGGAGACAGAGACACTGACTGTTATCAGGTTAGCTAGGAGACACTATGAGGGAGACAGAGACACTGACTGTTATCAGGTTAGCTAGGAGACACTATGAGGGAGAACGAGACACTGACTGTTATCAGGTTAGCTAGGAGACACTATGAGGGAGACAGAGACACTGACTGTTATCAGGTTAGCTAGGAGACACTATGAGGGAGACAGAGACACTGACTGTTATCAGGTTAGCTAGGAGACACTATGAGGGAGACAGAGACACTGACTGTTATCAGGTTAGCTAGGAGACACTATGAGGGAGACAGAGACACTGACTGTTATCAGGTTAGCTAGGAGACACTATGAGGGAGACAGAGACACTGACTGTTATCAGGTTAGCTAGGAGACACTATGAGGGAGAACGAGACACTGACTGTTATCAGGTTAGCTAGGAGACACTATGAGGGAGACAGAGACACTGACTGTTATCAGGTTAGCTAGGAGACACTATGAGGGAGACAGAGACACTGACTGTTATCAGGTTAGCTAGGAGACACTATGAGGGAGACAGAGACACTGACTGTTATCAGGTTAGCTAGGAGACACTATGAGGGAGACAGAGACACTGACTGTTATCAGGTTAGCTAGGAGACACTATGAGGGAGACAGAGACACTGACTGTTATCAGGTTAGCTAGGAGACACTATGAGGGAGACAGAGACACTGACTGTTATCAGGTTAGCTAGGAGACACTATGAGGGAGACAGAGACACTGACTGTTATCAGGTTAGCTAGGAGACACTATGAGGGAGAACGAGACACTGACTGTTATCAGGTTAGCTAGGAGACACTATGAGGGAGACAGAGACACTGACTGTTATCAGGTTAGCTAGGAGACACTATGAGGGAGACAGAGACACTGACTGTTATCAGGTTAGCTAGGAGACACTATGAGGGAGACAGAGACACTGACTGTTATCAGGTTAGCTAGGAGACACTATGAGGGAGACAGAGACACTGACTGTTATCAGGTTAGCTAGGAGACACTATGAGGGAGACAGAGACACTGACTGTTATCAGGTTAGCTAGGAGACACTATGAGGGAGACAGAGACACTGACTGTTATCAGGTTAGCTAGGAGACACTATGAGGGAGACAGAGACACTGACTGTTACCAGGTTAGCTAGGAGACACTATGAGGGAGACAGAGACACTGACTGTTACCAGGTTAGCTAGGAGACACTATGAGGGAGACAGAGACACTGACTGTTATCAGGTTAGCTAGGAGACACTATGAGGGAGACAGAGACACTGACTGTTATCAGGTTAGCTAGGAGACACTATGAGGGAGAACGAGACACTGACTGTTATCAGGTTAGCTAGGAGACACTATGAGGGAGACAGAGACAGATAGACAAACAAATTAAATCAAAATCCCTGCGCTCGTCTTTCCCTACTAGCACTGATGTTGCTGATAGTCGGTATATTTTGTCTTCAATAAAGTAGCTATGACTGAGATGTGGTTGTCCCACCTAGCGATCTGAAGATCCATAACGTCTCTCTGGATAAGAGAGTCTGCTAAATGACTCCCTACTGTAAGTCTCTCTGGATAAGAGTCTGCTAAATGACTCCCTACTGTCACTTTGCTGAGGTTGAAAGCCACAGGGGAGGAGAGGAGCACACAGAGGTTGAACAGGAGAGGAGAGGAGCACACAGAGGTTGAACAGGAGAGGAGCACACGGAGGTTGAACAGGAGAGGAGAGGAGCACACGGAGGTTGAACAGGAGAGGAGAGGAGCACACGGAGGTTGAACAGGAGAGGAGCACACGGAGGTTGAACAGGAGAGGAGAGGAGCACACGGAGGTTGAACAGGAGAGGAGAGGAGCACACAGAGGTTGAACAGGAGAGGAGCACACGGAGGTTGAACAGGAGAGGAGAGGAGCACACGGAGGTTGAACAGGAGAGGAGAGGAGCACACAGAGGTTGAACAGGAGAGGAGAGGAGCACACGGAGGTTGAACAGGAGAGGAGAGGAGCACACAGAGGTTGAACAGGAGAGGAGAGGAGCAGACGGAGGTTGAACAGGGGAGGAGAGGAGCACACGGAGGTTGAACAGGAGAGGAGAGGAGCAGACGGAGGTTGAACAGGAGAGGAGAGGAGCACACGGAGGTGTCGTCTCTCTGAGCTGGGTGACCCCACACACGGCGTACCTGTAGTCGAAGCGTAGGTTCGGGAAGCGGGACATCAGACTCTCGTAGGTATTTCTGAGGGTGGTGACCTCACGGTTCAGCTGTCTCTTCCTGTCCAGAAGACCCTCCTCCTTCCCATCTGTTAAACAACACATCAGACGTCAACACCAGGCTCAACAATTTATCAACCCCAGACTCAACATTTAATCCTTAATTATTGTTGTGAAAGCGTGTAGCAGGTTTCTCCTCCTCCTCTACCTTGGTACTGTAGTTTCCCCATATCAGCCTCTAGTTCCTCCTCCTCCTCCTCTACCTTGGTACTGTAGTTTCCCCATATCAGCCTCTAGTTCCTCCTCCTCCTCCTCTACCTTGGTACTGTAGTTTCCCCATATCAGCCTCTAGTTCCTCCTCCTCTACCTTGGTACTGTAGTTTCTCCATATCAGCCTCTAGTTCCTCCCTCCTCTACCTTGGTACTGTAGTTTCCCCATGTCAGCCTCTAGTTCCTCCTCCTCTACCTTGGTACTGTAGTTTCTCCATATCAGCCTCTAGTTCCTCCTCCTCTACCTTGGTACTGTAGTTTCCCCATGTCAGCCTCTAGTTCCTCCTCCTCTACCTTGGTACTGTAGTTTCTCCATATCATCCTCTAGTTCCTCCTCCTCTACCTTGGTACTGTAGTTTCCCCATATCAGCCTCTAGTTCCTGCTCCTCCTCCTCTACCTTGGTACTGTAGTTTCCCCATATCAGCCTCTAGTTCCTCCTCCTCCTCCTCTACCTTGGTACTGTAGTTTCTCCATATCAGCCTCTAGTTCATCCTCCTCCTCCTCCTCTACCTTGGTACTGTAGTTTCCCCATGTCAGCCTCTAGTTCCTCCCTCCTCTACCTTGGTACTGTAGTTTCCCCATATCAGCCTCTAGTTTCTCCTCCTCCTCTACCTTGGTACTGTAGTTTCCCCATATCAGCCTCTAGTTCCTCCTCCCTCCTCCTCTACCTTGGTACTGTAGTTTCCCCATATCAGCCTCTAGTTCCTCCTCCTCCTCCTCTACCTTGGTACTGTAGTTTCTCCATATCAGCCTCTAGTTCCTCCTCCTCTACCTTGGTACTGTAGTTTCCCCATATCAGCCTCTAGTTCCTCCCTCCTCTACCTTGGTACTGTAGTTTCCCCATATCAGCCTCTAGTTCCTCCTCCTCCTCCTCTACCTTGGTACTGTAGTTTCCCCATATCAGCCTCTAGTTCCTCCTCCTCCTCCTCTACCTTGGTACTGTAGTTTCCCCATATCAGCTTCTAGTTCCTCCTCCTCCTCTACCTTGGTACTGTAGTTTCCCCATATCAGTCTCTAGTTCCTCCTCCTCTACCTTGGTACTGTAGTTTCCCCATATCAGCCTCTAGTTCCTCCTCCTCTACCTTGGTACTGTAGTTTCTCCATATCAGCCTCTAGTTCCTCCTCCCTCCTCCTCCTCTACCTTGGTACTGCAGTTTCCCCATATCAGCCTCTAGTTCCTCCTCCTCTACCTTGGTACTGTAGTTTCCCCATATCGGCCTCTAGTTCCTTCTCCTCTACCTTGGTACTGTAGTTTCCCCATATCAGCCTCTAGTTCCTCCCTCCTCCTCCTCCTCTACCTTGGTACTGTAGTTTCCCCATATCAGCCTCTAGTTCCTCCTCCTCCTCTACCTTGGTACTGTAGTTTCCCCATATCAGCCTCTAGTTCCTCCTCCTCCTCTACCTTGGTACTGTAGTTTCCCCATATCAGCCTCTAGTTCCTCCTCCTCCTCCTCTACCTTGGTACTGTAGTTTCCCCATATCAGCCTCTAGTTCCTCCTCCTCTACCTTGGTACTGTAGTTTCTCCATATCAGCCTCTAGTTCCTCCTCCTCTACCTTGGTACTGCAGTTTCCCCATATCAGCCTCTAGTTCCTCCTCCTCTACCTTGGTACTGTAGTTTCCCCATATCAGCCTCTAGTTCCTCCTCCTCTACCTTGGTACTGTAGTTTCCCCATATCAGCCTCTAGTTCCTCCTCCTCTACCTTGGTACTGTAGTTTCCCCATATCAGCCTCTAGTTCCTCCTCCTCCTCCTCTACCTTGGTACTGTAGTTTCCCCATATCAGCCTCTAGTTCCTCCTCCTCCTCTACCTTCATACTGTAGTTTCTCCATATCAGCCTCTAGTTCCTCCTCCTCTACCTTGGTACTGTAGTTTCCCCATATCAGCCTCTAGTTCCTCCTCCTCTACCTTGGTACTGTAGTTTCTCCATATCAGCCTCTAGTTCCTCCTCCTCTACCTTGGTACTGTAGTTTCCCCATATCAGCCTCTAGTTCCTCCTCCTCTACCTTGGTACTGTAGTTTCCCCATATCAGCCTCTAGTTCCTCCTCCTCTACCTTGTTACTGTAGTTTCCCCATATCAGCCTCTAGTTTCTCCTCCTCCTCCTCTACCTTGGTACTGTAGTTTCCCCATAACAGCCTCTAGTTCCTCCTCCTCTACCTTGGTACTGTAGTTTCTCCATATCAGCCTCTAGTTTCTCCTCCTCCTCCTCTACCTTGGTGCTGTAGTTTCCCCATATCAGCCTCTAGTTCCTCCTCCTCTACCTTGGTACTGTAGTTTCCCCATATCAGCCTCTAGTTCCTCCCACCTCTACCTTGGTACTGTAGTTTCCCCATGTCAGCCTCTAGTTCCTCCCTCCTCTACCTTGGTACTGTAGTTTCCCCATGTCAGCCTCTAGTTCCTCCCTCCTCTACCTTGGTACTGTAGTTTCCCCATATCAGCCTCTAGTTCCTCCTCCTCTACCTTGGTACTGTAGTTTCTCCATATCAGCCTCTAGTTCCTCCTCCTCTACCTTGGTACTGTAGTTTCCCCATATCAGCCTCTAGTTCCTGCTCCTCCTCCTCTACCTTGGTACTGTAGTTTCCCCATGTCAGCCTCTAGTTCCTCCCTCCTCTACCTTGGTACTGTAGTTTCCCCATGTCAGCCTCTAGTTCCTCCCTCCTCTACCTTGGTACTGTAGTTTCCCCATGTCAGCCTCTAGTTCCTCCCTCCTCTACCTTGGTACTGTAGTTTCCCCATGTCAGCCTCTAGTTCCTCCTCCTCTACCTTGGTACTGTAGTTTCCCCATATCAGCCTCTAGTTCCTCCTCCTCTACCTTGGTACTGTAGTTTCCCCATATCAGCCTCTAGTTCCTCCCACCTCTACCTTGGTACTGTAGTTTCCCCATGTCAGCCTCTAGTTCCTCCCTCCTCTACCTTGGTACTGTAGTTTCCCCATGTCAGCCTCTAGTTCCTCCCTCCTCTACCTTGGTACTGTAGTTTCCCCATGTCAGCCTCTAGTTCCTCCCTCCTCTACCTTGGTACTGTAGTTTCCCCATGTCAGCCTCTAGTTCCTCCCTCCTCTACATTGGTACTGTAGTTTCCCCATGTCAGCCTCTAGTTCCTCCTCCTCTACCTTGGTACTGTAGTTTCCCCATGTCAGCCTCTAGTTCCTCCCTCCTCTACCTTGGTACTGTAGTTTCCCCATGTCAGCCTCTAGTTCCTCCCTCCTCTACCTTGGTACTGTAGTTTCCCCATGTCAGCCTCTAGTTCCTCCTCCTCTACCTTGGTACTGTAGTTTCTCCATATCAGCCTCTAGTTCCTCCTCCTCTACCTTGGTACTGTAGTTTCCCCATGTCAGCCTCTAGTTTCTCCTCCTCTACCTTGGTACTGTAGTTTCTCCATATCATCCTCTAGTTCCTCCTCCTCTACCTTGGTACTGTAGTTTCCCCATATCAGCCTCTAGTTCCTGCTCCTCCTCCTCTACCTTGGTACTGTAGTTTCCCCATATCAGCCTCTAGTTCCTCCTCCTCCTCTACATTGGTACTGTAGTTTCCCCATATCAGCCTCTAGTTCCTCCTCCTCCTCTACATTGGTACTGTAGTTTCCCCATGTCAGCCTCTAGTTCCTCCTCCTCTACCTTGGTACTGTAGTTTCCCCATGTCAGCCTCTAGTTCCTCCCTCCTCTACCTTGGTACTGTAGTTTCCCCATGTCAGCCTCTAGTTCCTCCCTCCTCTACCTTGGTACTGTAGTTTCCCCATGTCAGCCTCTAGTTCCTCCTCCTCTACCTTGGTACTGTAGTTTCTCCATATCAGCCTCTAGTTCCTCCTCCTCTACCTTGGTACTGTAGTTTCCCCATGTCAGCCTCTAGTTCCTCCTCCTCTACCTTGGTACTGTAGTTTCTCCATATCATCCTCTAGTTCCTCCTCCTCTACCTTGGTACTGTAGTTTCCCCATATCAGCCTCTAGTTCCTGCTCCTCCTCCTCTACCTTGGTACTGTAGTTTCCCCATATCAGCCTCTAGTTCCTCCTCCTCCTCCTCCTCCTCTACCTTGGTACTGTAGTTTCCCCATATCAGCCTCTAGTTTCTCCTCCTCCTCTACCTTGGTACTGTAGTTTCCCCATATCAGCCTCTAGTTCCTCCTCCTCCTCCTCCTCCTCTACCTTGGTACTGTAGTTTCCCCATATCAGCCTCTAGTTCCTCCTCCTCCTCTACCTTGGTACTGTAGTTTCCCCATATCAGCCTCTAGTTCCTCCTCCTCTTCCTCCTCCTCTACCTTGGTACTGTAGTTTCCCCATATCAGCCTCTAGTTTCTCCTTGTTCTTCTTGACAGTGTTGAAGGCCTCCTGGTCTTTCTGGTAACCAGAGTCCATCTTCTTCACCTCCGTCTGCTTGGCCTTCAACTCCTGCTGGGCATGTTTCAGCTTCATCTGGGCCTGGGGAGAAGAACCCGACAGGGAGAGAATAAACACTTGAAGAGACACTCATCCTACACAGCAGAAAAAAAAATTCACAACTCTTTTGAGGTCATCATTCTCATGGAGTTTGCATTCTTTGAAGGTCGTAGGTCAGAGGTCATCGTCACCTGTTGGGCCTGTGTCAGCTTGACTCATGTCCTTCCTTCAATCAATCAATCAATTCTCCGTTTCAAATATGTTTCAATGCAAATCAATCAACTCTCATATATATATTATATTATGAATCAATCCATTCTCACCTGTTTGGCCTCGGTGTCAGCTTTACTAATGTCATTCTTGCAGGTCATCATCTGTCCGGCGAGCGTGGCCTCTTCTCCGTCCTCATTGGTGGACAGGCCTGCGGACACAGCCTTGAAGTGACACTGTGCTGCCTCTAGGGCGGCGCTATCCTTCTGACCTTCCTCCTGTAGGGCAGACAGCTTCTCTGCTACCTTGGACACCTCCGCTTCCTTACCCACTAGTATCTTCTTATCCTGGGGGGGAGAACACAGACGGAGAGGAGAGAGGAGGGAGAGAGGAGGGGAGAGAGGAGAGAGAGAGAGGGGAGAGAGAGGAGAGAGAGAGAGAGAGGAGAGAGAGGAGAGGGGGGAGAGAGAGGAGTGAGAGAGAGGAGAGAGAGAGGAGTGAGAGAGAGGAGTGAGAGAGAGGAGAGAGAGAGAGGAGAGAGGAGAGGGGGAGAGAGAGGAGAGAGGAGAAAGAGGAGAGGGGGGAGAGAGAGGAGAGAGAGAGGAGAGAGAGAGAGAAGAGAGAGAGAAGAGAAAGAGGAGAGGGGGGAGAGAGAGGAGAGAGAGAGAGAGAGAGAAGAGAGAGAGAGGAGAGAGAGGAGAGAGAGGAGAGAGAGGAGAGAGAGGAGAGAGAGGAGAGAGAGGAGAGAGAGGAGAGAGAGGAGAGAGAGAGAGAGGAGAAAGAGGAGAGGGGGGAGAGAGAGAGAGGAGAAGGGAGAGAGAGACAGAGACATTGGTTTTAGTTAGTCATACTTCAGGATGTCTGCTCATCTTCCCCCCCCCCCCCGTTTATCCTCTCTCCTCTCACCTCCGCCATGCTCTTCACCAGTTCCTTCCTCTTCTTGGTCTCCTCTGCCAGGTTCTGTTTCTTCATGTCCACAGCACTCTGGGCTTTAGCATGGACCCGCTGGACCTCAGACAGAGTCTCCTCTAACCCCTTCAGCACTCCACCAACCTCCTGTAGGACAGGAGACAGACGTCAGGACACCCCCCCCGACAGACGCCAGGATACACCCCCCCCCTCCCCCGAAAGACGTCAGGACACCCCCCCCCCCCCCAAAGACATCAGGACACCCCCCCGACAGGTGCCAGGACCCCCCCCAAAGACATCAGGACACCCCCCCGACAGGTGCCAGGACACCCTCCCCGGACAGGCGCCAGGACACCCCCCCCTCCCCCGACAGGCACCAGGACACCCGACAGAACATAGTCAAATATAATAACCTCCGAGCTAAATGTTTGAAATGTATCTGTCCGTGACCAAAGAGCTCATTCAATGAGATTCAACAGCTGCAGATAGAAACGTGTTGCATAGATCTGCCACTATCATTCATTCACATTAGAGAAGTGGTGTCCATCTGCATTACATAACAGATAACATCTGCATGTTATCTGCAACATGTTGTTTTTTTTGTCTCCCCAAAGCTCCCAGAATGGATGAATAAAGTTGTATTGAATTGAATAGCATTCCATTACTTGGTCTCTCTTCTCCTGCAGTTCCTGTATCTGGGCGGAGAGTTCCTGGACCTTGTTTTCGTTGTCTGCCATGTTGGCCTGCAGCTGAGTGATGGAGTCCTGCATCACCTTCAGGTCCTCCGCTGACTTCACCTGAGATTTAAAATCAACAACAGATCCATTAAAACTTCACCTGAGATTTAAAATCAACAACAGTTCCATTAAAACTTCACCTGTAAACCCAAATCACATTCAATTCTATTCACTTTGACATGACAAGACACCACGACAACATAACAAGACACCACGACAACATGACAAGACACCACAACAACATGACAAGACACCACAACAACGACACCACAACAACATGACAAGACAACATGACAAGACAACAACACGACAAGACACCACGACAAGACACCACGACAACACGACAAGACACCACAACAAGACAACACGACACCACAACAACACAAGACACCACGACAACATGACAAGACACCACGACAACATGACAAGATACCACGACAACATGACAAGACACCACAACACCATGACAAGACACCACAACACCATGACAAGACACCACAACACCATGACAAGACACCACGCGGTCTATGTGTGTGTGTGTGTGTGTGTGTGTACCTTGGTCTCCTCAGCGCAGACAAACAGCCAGGCCACGTACAGACGACTCAGGTGTTCTATCTCCCTCATCAACTTCTGGTACTCCAGGTATGAAGAACGCTCCTACAGGAGGACAGAGAGGACAGGGGGACGGAGAGAGGACAGAGACATGACAGAGGGGCAGAGAGAGGACAGAGGGGCGGAGAGAGGACAGAGGGGCGGAGAGAGGACAGAGAGGCGGAGAGAGGACAGAGACATGACAGAGGGGCGGAGAGAGGACAGAGGGGCGGAGAGAGGTCAGAGAGACGGAGACAGGAAGACAGAAAGAATAAAGATGGTTAATGAAAGGGGAGTCATTTACATAGGAGTCATTTACATAGGAGTCATTTACATAGGAGTCATTTACATAGGAGTCATTTAGCAGACGCTCTTATCCAGAACCACTCACTCTACTGACATGCCTAGATTATTAATTCCTATTGGTCTCCTGTGGGAAACGAACCCACAGCCCCTGGCATTACAAGTGCCCTACGCTCTACCAACTGAGTCACTCTGGATGGACGGAGGGGACAGGAAGGAGCGTACAGTAAACATCCTCGGGGGGGGGGGGGGGGGGGTGTTAATTCCAGGGTCACACTCATCAGGGGACAAACGGATAGAAAAGGTCTTGGTGTTGAACTGAAGTGATGATTTCATGCTCCTAAAAACACATCTTATAAAACGGGACGTCCTACCTCCTTTAGCTTCTGCATGGTAGGAGTGATCTCTTCATCCAGGATCTGAACACAAACAAACACAAGTTCGTCAAATGACACCCATATCCAAGGCACCATTGTTGATAGAAGGAGCTATGTCCATTTCTCCAATCCTGGGGATCCCCAGCACTAACACACTAGACACACAGCACTAACACACTAGACACACAGCACTAACACACTAGACACACAGCACTAACACACTAGACACACAGCACTACCACACTAGACACACAGCACTAACACACTAGACACACAGCACTACCACACTAGACACACAGCACTACCACACTAGACACACAGCACTAACACACTAGACACACAGCACTACCACACTAGACACACAGCACTACCACACTAGACACACAGCACTACCACACTAGACACACAGCACTACCACACTAGACACACAGCACTAACACACTAGACACACAGCACTAACACACTAGACACACAGCACTAACACACTAGACACACAGCACTACCACACTAGACACACAGCACTACCACACTAGACACACAGCACTACCACACTAGACACACAGCACTACCACACTAGACACACAGCACTAACACACTAGACACACAGCACTAACACACTAGACACACAGCACTAACACACTAGACACACAGCACTAACACACTAGACACACAGCACTAACACACTAGACACACAGCACTAACACACTAGACACACAGCACTACCACACTAGACACACAGCACTACCACACTAGACACACAGCACTACCACACTAGACACACAGCACTACCACACTAGACACACAGCACTAACACACTAGACACACAGCACTAACACACTAGACACACAGCACTACCACACTAGACACACAGCACTAACACACTAGACACACAGCACTACCACACTAGACACACAGCACTAACACACTAGACACACAGCACTAACACACTAGACACACAGCACTACCACACTAGACACAACTAAAGACCTGATGAAGAGTGGGACCTAGACTCAACTAAAGGCCTGATGAAGAGTGGAACCTAGACTCAACTAAAGGCCTGATGAAGAGTTGAACCTAGATTCAACTAAAGATGCGATGAAGAGTTGATTAGTTGAACCTAGATTCAACTAAAGGCCTGATGAAGAGTTGAACCTAGACTCAACTAAAGGCCTGATGAAGAGTGGAACCTACACTCAATTAAAGGCCTGATGAAGAGTTGAACCTAGACTCAACTAAAGGCCTGATGAAGAGTTGAACCTAGACTCAACTAAAGGCCTGATGAAGAGTGGAACCTAGACTCAATTAAAGGCCTGATGATGAAGAGTGGAACCTAGACTCAACTAAAGGCCTGATGAAGAGTGGAACCTAGACTCAATTAAAGGCCTGATGAAGAGTGGAACCTAGACTCAATTAAAGGCCTGATGAAGAGTGGAACCTAGACTCAACTAAAGGCCTGATGAAGAGTGGAACCTAGACTCAACTAAAGGCCTGATGAAGAGTTGAACTTAGTCTTCTAGAGAGAAAAAACAAACTCCGCCCCTTTGGGTCCCCAGGACAGGAAACAGAGCTACGTCGTCACAGGTAAGAGGCTGCCTCACCGTCTGGATTTCTTTCAGTTTGGCTTCTTTCTTCTCAATGGTTTTCTGGGCGCTGATCTTCTTACACTCGTACATCCTGGTTCCTGCTGCCTCCTCTATCATGGCTAGGATCTACGGAGGAGAGAGAGGAGGGTCAGAGTGGTACATCCTGGTTCCTGCTGCCTCCTCTATCATGGCTAGGATCTACAGAGGAGAGAGAGGAGGGTCAGAGTGGTACATCCTGGTTCCTGCTGCCTCCTCTATCATGGCTAGGATCTACAGAGGAGAGAGAGGAGGGTCAGAGTGGTACATCCTGGTTCCTGCTGCCTCCTCTATCATGGCTAGAAGCTTCAAGTAGCTACAAGACTTCATGATTCTACAGTGTGTGTGTGTGTGTGTGTGTGTGTGTGTGTATATACACATACCTCAGGCGGTTTCATGTTCAGAACCTTGGTGATTCTCCCCTGAAATATTGTAAAGAGAAATATATAAAAAATAAATATTCAAGTTATTTATAAAACGTGTAGTACCACAGAACGATGTCACTCAGACCTATAAATATAGAGGCCCGCTCGTCAACTCTACAAATAGAGAGGCCCGCTCGTCAACTCTACAAATAGAGAGGCCCGCTCGTCAACTCTACAAATATAGAGGCCCGCTCGTCAACTCTACAAATAGAGAGGCCCGCTCGTCAACTCTACAAATAGAGAGGCCCGCTCGTCAACTCTACAAATAGAGAGGCCCGCTCGTCAACTCTACAAATAGAGAGGCCCGCTCATCAACTCTACAAATATAGAGGCCCGCTCGTCAACTCTACAAATAGAGAGGCCCGCTCGTCAACTCTACAAATAGAGAGGCCCGCTCGTCAACGCTACAAATAGAGAGGCCCGCTCGTCAACGCTACAAATATAGAGGCCCGCTCGTCAACTCTACAAATAGAGAGGCCCGCTCGTCAACTCTACAAATAGAGAGGCCCGCTCGTCAACTCTACAAATAGAGAGGCCCGCTCGTCAACTCTACAAATATAGAGGCCCGCTCGTCAACGCTACAAATATAGAGGCCCGCTCGTCAACTCTACAAATAGAGAGGCCCGCTCGTCAACTCTACAAATAGAGAGGCCCGCTCGTCAACTCTACAAATAGAGAGGCCCGCTCGTCAACTCTACAAATATAGAGGCCCGCTCGTCAACTCTACAAATATATTGGCCCGCTCGTCAACTCTACAAATATAGAGGCCCGCTCGTCAACTCTACAAATATAGAGGCCCGCTCGTCAACTCTACAAATATATTGGCCCGCTCGTCAACTCTACAAATATAGAGGCCCGCTCGTCAACTCTACAAATATAGAGGCCCGCTCGTCAACTCTACAAATATATTGGCCCGCTCGTCAACTCTACAAATATAGAGGCCCGCTCGTCAACTCTACAAATATAGAGGCCCGCTCGTCAACTCTACAAATATAGAGGCCCGCTCGTCAACTCTACAAATATAGAGGCCCGCTCGTCAACTCTACAAATATAGAGGCCCGCTCGTCAACTCTACAAATATAGAGGCCCGCTCGTCAACTCTACAAATATAGAGGCCCGCTCACCAACTTTATAAATATAGAGGCCCGCTCATCAACTCTATAAATATAGAGGCTGCTCATCAACAAGTGGAACAACATTCAGTGGTGTGTTCACTAGAAACCAAAAACAGAACCCGAATTAGTCCAATAGAATCTCTTCTTCGTTGCAAAAAAACAAATGAACACACCCCAGGCTCCTCGAGGTGTTAAAAACACCTACCTGCATGATGAGGAAGTGGGGGTTGTTAACGTTGAGTCCTACAGAGCAGAACAGATCCTGTACCCTGGTGTTGTTGGCATTCACCCCGTTGATCAGGTACTTATTCCTACCACCTATCACCACCTGGGATCGGAGACGGATACAGAGGAGTGAGCATCCACTCCATCATAGTAACATTTTAAGAGAGTGTCCTCTACAGTAAAGCAGCAGTTTGATTGGCTAATAACAGCTACTATCATAGTAAAGGCATGTTTGAATAGCTAATAATACTAATAATACTGCCTGTTCAGTAGTTAGATGTCAACATCAGTGTAGTGATTGTGAAAAAAACAGGAGACATCATCATCTTAAAAAGCATTACTAGTTGTTTTTTTTACTTTACTAGGAAAGTCAGTTAAGAACAAATTGTTCTTTTCAATGACGGCCTGGGAACAGTGGGGTTAACTGCCTGTTCAGGAGCAGAACGACAGATTTGTACCTTGTCAGCTCAGGGGTTTGAACTTGCAACCTTTCGGTTACCAGTCCAACACTAACCACTAGGCTACCCTGTCGCCCCAGTTCGAGCAGCTAGTAACAATACATCTGAGAAATCACGTCAGTGGACAGTTAGTGTAGTGATTATGGGAAAGGGAACAGTCCTTGTTGGGACTATTTTCAGACCTAACGCAGTAGCTACCATCTCTGCCATAAAAGGTTAAAATCAGACCACTTGACAGAAGTTGTAGTTAACTAGTAGAATCCCTTAGTTTGGACTAGTAGTATCCCTCAGTTTGGACTAGTAGTATCCCTCAGTTTGGACTAGCAGCATCCCTCAGTTTGGACTAGCAGCATCCCTCAGTTTGGACTAGCAGCATCCCTCAGTTTGGACTAGCAGCATCCCTCAGTTTGGACTAGCAGCATCCCTCAGTTTGGACTAGCAGCATCCCTCAGTTTGGACTAGCAGCATCCCTCAGTTTGGACTAGCAGTATCCCTCAGTTTGGACTAGCAGTATCCCTCAGTTTGGACTAGCAGCATCCCTCAGTTTGGACTAGCAGCATCCCTCAGTTTGGACTAGCAGCATCCCTCAGTTTGGACTAGCAGCATCCCTCAGTTTGGACTAGCAGCATCCCTCAGTTTGGACTAGCAGCATCCCTCAGTTTGGACTAGCAGCATCCCTCAGTTTGGACTAGCAGCATCCCTCAGTTTGGACTAGCAGTATCCCTCAGTTTGGACTAGCAGTATCCCTCAGTTTGGACTAGCAGTATCCCTCAGTTTGGACTAGTAGTATCCCTCAGTTTGGACTAGCAGCATCCCTCAGTTTGGACTAGTAGTATCCCTCAGTTTGGACTAGCAGTATCCCTCAGTTTGGACTAGCAGTATCCCTCAGTTTGGACTAGCAGTATCCCTCAGTTTGGACTAGCAGTATCCCTCAGTTTGGACTAGCAGCATCCCTCAGTTTGGACTAGCAGCATCCCTCAGTTTGGACTAGCAGCATCCCTCAGTTTGGACTAGCAGCATCCCTCAGTTTGGACTAGCAGCATCCCTCAGTTTGGACTAGCAGTATCCCTCAGTTTGGACTAGCAGTATCCCTCAGTTTGGACTAGCAGTATCCCTCAGTTTGGACTAGCAGTATCCCTCAGTTTGGACTAGCAGTATCCCTCAGTTTGGACTAGCAGTATCCCTCAGTTTGGACTAGCAGTATCCCTCAGTTTGGACTAGCAGTATCCCTCAGTTTGGACTAGTAGTATCCCTCAGTTTGGACTAGCAGTATCCCTCAGTTTGGACTAGCAGTATCCCTCAGTTTGGACTAGCAGTATCCCTCAGTTTGGACTAGCAGCATCCCTCAGTTTGGAACTTTATTTATATAATTCAAGATCATTACTCTTCCCACAAACAGGAAATAGAGACAAGAGGAGAACAACGGTACCTGTCTTGTGACCGTGATCTCGTCGTGGGTCTCGAATCCAAGCGGACTCTGACTCTTGTTTGCGTTGTCGAAAGTTATGGACACGGTGGCTTTGGTGATACCGGCCTGACCGTTCTTGTACACCAAATCCTGGAGATTGGCCGCTCGCACCTGGAAAGATAAGTTCAGATCAGACGGAAGTAACGTTACAGATCAATAGCTTCTCTACTAACGTTACTGTGACCCTCGATTGAACGTAAGGCACCGTAAGCTAACGTTAACTGGCTAACACAACAAGCTAACTTCAAGGAAATGTCTTTAGCTCACCTGATTAAAAACTAACTTTAATGCGAATTAAAGAATAAGTAGCATATTACCTGAGACAAGTTGGATATCCCCAGTAGAAAGCATATCGAGTCGAGAATGTTGGATTTTCCACTCCCGTTGAGTCCGGTAATAGCGTTGAAGAGCGGATCAAATCCGTTGATTTCCGTCCTCTGCGCGTAGGACTTGAACCCTTCTAAGATAATAGATTTGATGTGCATCTTTCCGTCGTCCTTTTTCCAAAGTAATCCTTTTTCGATATATCGTAATAACGTCTAAACAAACCACGATGTTATGCGGAGAGGTGTTGTTATCAACAACAGAAACACTTCCCACTTTTCAAAATTTGGCGCCAGGCACGCTACCGTTCTCTGGTCCTGCGCATGCGCCTATCCGGAAAAATGTCGTTGGAAAACCTTTTCGAAACCATTTTAAATCTTGCCAATTTATGTGATACCTTTTTTAAAAATGAATTTATTTGAAGTGTTGTAATAATTGTAATAATGTAGCTGTAAATATTAAACCATATGTTTTTTTCTTGTTGTTTTTAGATCAGGCAATTTGGTCATAGAGTTTTTAAACCCAGAGGCGCAACATCGCGAAACAGACCAGGCAGGGGTTTAAGAAATCAATGAGAGAAGTGAAAGATTTTTCAATAGTTGTTCATTTTCTCGAAATCGACAGCCACTACCTAGATTAGAGCCAACGTCTTAAAGTAGTTGTGAACATGTTGTTACTACAACCTCGTGAAAGTCAAGGAGTGACGGTTTGCACATGCGCAATTTTGGCGGGAGACGACCGTTAGACCGGATGACGTGTTTCTGCGCATGAGCTTAGCTAGCCAGCGTCGCCATGACATCGCCTACAACTGTGATCAGGGATTTCTGTTGGAGAAGCACTTTCAGCCTATCTTTATACTATACTGTCTTTGATTTGGTCATCTTTATACTGCACTGTCTTTGATATGGTCATCTTTATACTATACTGACTTTGATTTGGTCATCTTTATACTGTACTGACTTTGATTTGGTCATCTTTATACTGTACTGTCTTTGATTTGGTCATCTTTATACTGTACTGTCTTTGATTTGGTCATCTTTATACTGTACTGTCTTTGATTTGGTCATCTTTATACTATACTGTCTTTGATTTGGTCATCTTTATACTATACTGTCTTTGATGTGGACATCTTTATACTATACTGTCTTTGATTTGGCCATCTTTATACTATACTGTCTTTGATTTGGTCATCTTTATACTGTACTGTCATTGATTTGGTCATCTTTATACTGTACTGTCTTTGATTTGGTCATCTTTATACTATACTGTCTTTGATTTGGTCATCTTTATACTATACTGTCTTTGATTTGGACATCTTTATACTATACTGTCTTTGAGTTGGTCATCTTTATACTATACTGTCTTTGATTTGGACATCTTTATACTATACTGTCTTTGATTTGGTCATCTTTATACTTTACTGTCATTGATTTGGTCATCTTTATACTGTACTGTCTTTGATTTGGTCATCTTTATACTGTACTGTCTTTGATTTGGTCATCTTTATACTATACTGTCATTGATTTGGACATCTTTATACTATACTGTCTTTGATTTGGTCATCTTTATAATATACTGTCTTTGATTTGGTCATCTTTATACTATACTGTCATTGATTTGGACATCTTTATACTATACTGTCTTTGATTTGGTCATCTTTATAATATACTGTCTTTGATTTGGTCATCTTTATACTATACTGTCATTGATTTGGACATCTTTATACTATACTGTCTTTGATTTGGTCATCTTTATAATATACTGTCTTTGATTTGGTCATCTTTATACTATACTGTCTTTGATTTGGTCATCAAAAATAACCACACGATGTCAGAGTTTGTTGATTTAGTTTTGCTGCTGCCATCTACGGAAGATATTTGAAAGAGGAAAAATGATGAAAAACATCTCAAACTGATGGAATGACAACGTAAGAAGACAAAAGGGAACGTTGTTACATTTTAATTCAGATTATTAGCTTGAATCATTTCACATGCTTAGGGAACAGTGTTCAGAGCAAAAGATTTACAAGTACATGCAACACAGAGACTTAGAAACTTGGAAAGACAATAATTTAAAATAGTGTATTATCGATACAATGATAGAGCCTATGATTCACACACACACACACACGGTAGGTAGCCTAGTGGTTAGAGGAGGCAGGTAGCCTGGTGGTTAAAGGAGGCAGGTAGTCTAGTGGTTAGAGGAGGCAGGTAGCCTAGTGGTTAGAGGAGGCAGGTAGCCTGGTGGTTAGAGGAGGCAGGTAGCCTGGTGGTTAGAGGAGGCAGGTAGCCTAGTGGTTAGAGGAGGCAGGTAGCCTAGTGGTTAGAGGAGGCAGGTAGCCTAGTGGTTAGAGGAGGCAGGTAGCCTAGTGGTTAGAGGAGGCAGGTAGCCTAGTGGTTAGAGCGTTGGACTAGTAACCCGAAAGGTTGCACAATTGAATCCCCGTAGCTGACAAGGTACAAATCTGTCATTCCGCCCCTGAACAAGGCAGTTAAACCCACTGTTCCTAGGCAGTCATTGAAAATAAGAATTTGTTCTTAATTGACTTTCCTAGTTAAATAATGGTAAAAAAAAACACTCAGTCTCTCTCTCTCTAAAATGGTATAACTGTCTTCATTTTGCCGGACCCCAGGAAGAGTAGCTGCTGCCTTGGGGATCCATAATGAATAGAAATATCACTCTCAGTCCAGAGGTACGGGGCACAAGGACAGACACACCAGGTTAGCGGCGTAGAAACATATCTGCATCAGCACCACACAGTCTCCTCTGTTCAAATATATAGACGACGGGCCGATGTAGGCCAGGTCATAGTTCACCAGAGTCAAAGGACGCCCGCAGTGCTTGTCGCTCAGGGCAACCAGGGCCCGCGCCATGCTGTACTTGGCGCCGCAGCTGAAGGCCGTCACCGACCTCACAGTGGAGAAGTGCATCAGGAAACACGGGTCGTCCTACAGGAGGGGGGGAGAGAGGTGAGGTCATCAAAGGGGGACGAGAGGGGGGGGAGAAGAGAGGTCATCAAAGGGGGACGAGAGGGGGGGGAAGAAGAGAGGTGAGGTCATCAAAGGGGGACGAGAGGGGGGGGAGAGAAGAGAGGTGAGGTCATCAAAGGGGGACGAGAGGGGGGGGAAGTAGAGAGGTGAGGTCATCAAAGGGGGACGAGAAGAAGAATCCGACAGAGAGGGTGTGTTGTAATGGAACACCTGCTCGCCTTGCAGTGAGGACAGAATCACGGTGGCCCCTAGAGTCAACACTTAAATGTAAACAATGATGATATGTCAAAATCTGAGAATGATGATGTGTTCCTTACCACGTCGGGATCCCGCCCGTCCAGCAGGGTGAGGTCCTGGAGGAGCCAGACTTCTGTCCTCAGGTAGGAGTCCTCCAAGCAGGAACTCAGGCAAAACTGAGACTTGAGCTTCTTTTTAGATTCGGAATTCTGGGAATTCAGCAACTTGTTTGATCCAGAATAGAGTGATTTCTGAGATCTCACCACACACAGCTGCACCTCTTTGGTCTTGGTCACTGTGGACCAGAGGACAGCGATTATGTTTCGGGAAAGGAAAAGTCAAGCAGTTTTTTCTCAAACAAAACCAAAGTCGTTTTTTTTCCTCCCCCCAATAGGGGATAAAATGCATTGTTCCAAACGGGATGTCGTTTTCCCGAGGACAACGGATGTTATGCAGCAACGGAAATTCAATTAGAGAGAAGAAGTAACACTCCTTCATTTGGTGACGTTCACGGACTGAATCCACAGACAAACTATTCAAGCCTATTTTGACATATTTTACATAGCAGATGTAGTGTGTTATATGACGTTCACGGACTGAATCCACAGACAAACTATTCAAGCCTATTTTGACATATTTTACATAGCAGATGTAGTGTGTTATATGACCCTTTTAGTATCCTCATCAACAAGACTTCAATCAATCAATCCATCAATCATTAAAAAGAACAAGTCGACCTAAAAAACAGATTGCACAGAAACATCGTCATCTCTGCGTCAGAGACCAAAGGAAAGTAAGAACGGAGAAAACAGAAGAAAAACCCCGGGGGGGGAGAAGAAAAAAAAACAGAACATCATTTTAGAAAGAGAATTGGTCCCACGTGGGAATTGAACCCACAACCCTGGCGATACAAGCATCGTGCTCTACCAACTGAGCCACACGGGACCGTCAACCCAGCAGTAAAAAGAAGAAAACGCACGGAAGCAGACAGAACGTTATTTAGAAAGAGAAATAGAAAAGCAAGATGGCAAGATGATTGAATAAATAAATGAACAGTAAAAGGAAATAGAAGATGCTGTTTTTTTTTTTACCGTAGACACAGAGAAAATGTCTTCCCGACGTTGCTTCATGTATCTCTATAAACTTCTGTAGTTTCTGTCCTTCAGGTCTAAACAACATCCTCTGCATCTCCTTCCTCAGTAGGGACGACATCTCCACACACAGGGATGGACAGGCTGGCACAGAGGAGGAGAGGAAGAAAGCAACAGAGGAGGAGAGAGGGATACTTGGATAGAGGAGGAGAGAGGGATACTGGGATAGAGGAGGAGAGGAAGAAAGCAACAGAGGAGGAGAGAGGGATACTGGGATAGAGGAGGAGAGAGGGATACTGGAATAGAGGAGGAGAGCAACAGAGGAGGAGAGAGGGATACTGGGATAGAGGGGGATACTGGGATAGAGGAGGAGAGAGGGATACTGGGATAGAGGAGGATAGAGGGATACTGGAATAGAGGAGGAGAGCAACAGAGGAGGAGAGAGGGATACTGGGATAGAGGAGGATAGAGGGATACTGGGATAGAGGAGGAGAGCAACAGAGGAGGAGAGAGGGATACTGGGGTAGAGGAGGAGAGAAGGAGAGCAACAGAGTGGTTCAGGAGGAGAGCTACAGAGGAGGAGGAGAGGAAGAGAGAGGGATGGACACTGTGACAGAGGAGGAGATAAGGAGAGCAACAGAGTGGGACAGGAGGAGAGGAGGAGAGCTACAGAGGAGGAGAGAGACCGAGTGGAACAGAGGAGGAGAGAGACAGAGGAACAGGAGGAGAGAAGGAGAGAGACAGACTGGGACAGAGGAGGAAAGAGGGATGGACACTGTGACAGAGGAGGAGAGCAACAGAGGGACAGGAGGAGAGGAGGAGAGAGACAGACTGGGACAGAGGAAGAGAGGAGGAGAGAGACAGACAGAGGAGGAGAGAGGCAGACTGGAACCGAGGAGGAGAGAGACAGACTGCGACAGAGGAGGAGAGAGACAGACTGGGACAGAGGAGGAGAGAGGGATACTGGGACAGAGGAAGAGAAGAGGAGAGAGACAGACTGGGACCGAGGAGGAGAGAGACAGACTGGGACAGAGGAGGAGAGAGACAGACTGGGACAGAGGAAGAGAGAGACAGACTGGGACAGAGGAGGAGAGAGACAGACTGGGACAGAAGAGGAGAGAGACAGACTGTGACAGAGGAAGAGAAGAGGAGAGAGGGATACTGGGACAGAGGAGGAGAGGAGGAGAGAGGCAGACTGGAACCGAGGAGGAGAGAGACATACTGCGACAGAGGAGGAGAGAGACAGACTGGGACAGAGGAGGAGAGAGACAGACTGGGACAGAGGAAGAGAGGAGGAGAGAGGGATACTGGGACAGAGGAGGAGAAGAGGAGAGAGACAGACTGGGACAGAGGAGGAAAGAGGGATGGACACTGTGACAGAGGAGGAGAGCAACAGAGGGACAGGAGGAGAGGAGGAGAGAGACAGACTGGGACAGAGGAAGAGAGGAGGAGAGAGACAGACAGAGGAGGAGAGAGACAGACTGGGACAGAGGAGAGGAGAGAGGGATACTGGGACAGAGGAGGAGAGAGACAGACTGGGACAGAGGAGGAGAGAGGGATACTGGGACAGAGGAAGAGAAGAGGAGAGAGACAGACTGGGACCGAGGAGGAGAGAGACAGACTGGGACAGAGGAGGAGAGAGACAGACTGGGACAGAGGAAGAGGGAGACAGACTGGGACAGAGGAGGAGAGAGACAGACTGGGACAGAGGAGGAGAGAGACAGACTGTGACAGAGGAAGAGAAGAGGAGAGAGGGATACTGGGACAGAGGAGGAGAGGAGGAGAGAGGCAGACTGGAACCGAGGAGGAGAGAGACAGACTGCGACAGAGGAGGAGAGAGACAGACTGGGACAGAGGAGGAGAGAGACAGACTGGGACAGAGGAAGAGAGGAGGAGAGAGGGATACTGGGACAGAGGAGGAGAGGAGGAGAGAGACAGACTGTGACAGAGGAGGAGAGAGGGATACTGGGCCAGAGGAAGAGAAGAGAGGGATATGGGGATGGGGAGGAAAGTCTTGCAACAGGAGGAGAGAGACAGAAAAGAGAAAACCACTCAGTCAACAGGAGGGGAAGTAGGAGGTTGGGGAGAGTCTATAAAACCTGGAAAGTGGTGGTGTGTGTGTGTGTGTGCTTGACATACTCTCTATCTATGTCTATCTCTCTTTCTCTCTCTCACACACACAAACAAACACACACACACACACACACACATATACTCATAACCATTCAAGGACCTATTAAACCTCTACTATTAAAGTCCATTATGACAGTCTGAAGTGACCAGGCTGGGTGTCTCTCTGTCTCTCTCTCTCTCTCTCTCTCTCTCTCTATGTCTCTATCTCTGTCTCTCTCTCTCTCTCTCTCTCTCACACACACACAGACCATTCCAGTCCATTATAACAGTCTGAAGGGACCAGGCTGGGTGTCTCTCTGTCTCTGTCTGTCTGTCTCTCTCTCTCTCTCTCTCTCTCTCTCTCTCTCACTCACACTCACACACACACACACACACCCTCTCTCTTTCTCTCTGCTCTCTCTCTCTCTCTCACACACACACACCCTCCCTCTTTCTCTCTGCTCTCTCTCTCTCTCACACACACACACACACACACACACACACAGACCATTCCAGTCCATTATAACAGTCTGAAGGGACCGGGCTGGGTGGCTCCACCATGGATCCTGGCCTCAATGTGGATCATCACGTTCCATTAGATTGGAGTTATACTGACATGTATAATTGAGAGAGAGACACACACAAGTAGTAGTGACACAACCACACACACACACTGACACATAAACAACACACACACACACACACACACTGACACATAAACAACACACACACACACACACACACTGATACATAAACAACACACACACACACACTGACACAACTACACACACTGACACAACCACACACACACACTGACACATAAACAACACACACACACACACACACTGACACAACTACACACACTGACACAACCACACACACACTGACACATAAACAACACACACACACACACACACTGACACAACTACACACACTGACACAACCACACACACACACACTGATACATAAACAACACACACACACACACACTGACACAACTACACACACTGACACAACCACACACACACCCTGATACATAAACAACACACACACACACACACTGACACAACTACACACACCGACACAACCACACACTGATACATAAACAACACACACACGCACACACTGACACAACTACACACACTGACACAACCACACACACACACTGATACATAAACAACACACACACACACTGACACAACTACACACACTGACACAACCACACACACAAACTGATACATAAACAACACACACACACACACTGACACAACCACACACACACACTGATACATAAACAACACACACACACACACACACACACATCCACACACACACACACACACAAACACACATCCACACACACACACACACACATCCACACACACACACATCCACACACACACACACATCCACACACACACACACACACACACATCCACACACACACACACACATCCACACACACACACATCCACACACACACACAAACACACACACACACACACACATCCACACACACACACACACATCCACACACACACACATCCACACACACACACAAACACACACACACACACACACACACATCCACACACACACACACATCCACACACACACACACATCCACACACACACACACACACACACACACACACACACACATCCACACACACATCCACACACACACACATCCACACACACACACATCCACACACACACACACAGGGGAAGGGCAGAGGGAGGTAGGGAGGGAAGGAGGGGAGGGAGGGAGGGAGGGAGGGAGGGAGGGAGGGAGGGAGGGAGGGAGGGAGGGAGGGAGGGAGGGAGGGGAAGGGCAGAGGGAGGTAGGGAGGGAGGGAGGGAGGAAAGGAGGGAGGAGGAGGAGGGAGGGAGGGAGGGAGGGAGGGAGGGAGGGAGGGAGGGAGGGAGGGAGGGGGGTTGGTGAGGGAGGGAGGGGGGTTGGAGAGGGAGGGAGGGAGGGAGGGAGGGAGGGAGGGAGGGAGGGAGGGAGGGAGGGAGGGAGGGAGGGAGGAAGGAAAGTAGGGGGGTTGGTGAGGGAGGGAGGGGGGTTGGAGAGGGAGGGAGGGGGGTTGGTGAGGGAGGGAGGGAGGGAGGGAGGGAGGGAGGGAGGGAGGGAGGGAGGGAGGGAGGGAGGGGAAGGGCAGAGAAGGGGAGGGAGGGAGGGGGGTTATATACAGTACACCCCTTCATACTCTATATATACAGGACACCCCTTCATCCACTATATATACAGGACACCCCTTCATCCACTATATATACAGGACACCCCTTCATCCACTATATATACAGGACACCCCTTCATCCACTATATATACAGGACACCCCTTCATCCACTATATATACAGGACACCCCTTCATCCACTATATATACAGGACACCCCTTCATCCACTATATATACAGAGGTATGTGGACACTCCTTAAAATGAGCGGATTTGGCTATTTCTGTCACACCCCCAGTAAAATGGCCTTACTGAAGAGCTCAGTGACTGTCAACATGGCACCGACATAGGATGCCACCTTTCCGACAAGTCAGTTTTGTAAAACATTCTGGTCTGCTAGAGCTGCCCCCTGGTCAACTGTAAGTGCTGTAATTGTGAAGTGGAAACGTCTAGGAGCAACAACGGCTCAGCCGCGAAGTGGTAGGCCACACGAGCTCACAGAACGGGACCGCCGAGGTGCTGAAGCACGTAGAGTGTAAAAATCATCTGTCCTCGGTTGCAACACTCACTACCGAGTTCCAAACTACCTCTGGAAGCAACACTCACTACCGAGTTCCAAACTACCTCTGGAAGCAACACTCACTACCGAGTTCCAAACTACCTCTGGAAGCAACAATCAGCACAAGAACTGTTCGTCGGGAGCTTCATGAAATGGCCGAGCAGCTGCGCACACAAGCCTAAGATCACCATGCACAATGCCAAGCGCCAACTGGAGTGGTGTAAAGCTCAACGCCATTGAACTCTGGAGCAGTGGAAACGCGTTCTCTGGAGTGATGAATCACGTTTCACCATCTGTCAGTCCGACGGACAAATCTGGGTTTGGCGGATGCCAATAGAATGCTACCTCCCACAATGCATAGTGCCAACTGTAAAGTTTGGTGGAGGAGGAATAATGGTCTGGGGCTGTTTTTCATTGATCGGGCCCTTTAGTTCCAGTGAAGGGAAATCTGAACTCTACAGCATAACAATGACATTCTAGAAGATTCTGTGCTTCCAACTTTGTGGCAACAGTTTGGGGAAGGCCCTTTCCTGTTTCAACATGACAATGCCCCTGTACACAAAGCGAGGTCCGTACAGAAATAGTTTGTTGAGATCGATGTGGAAGAACTTGACTGGCCTGCACAGAGCCCTGACCTCAACCCCATCGAAAAACTTTGCAATGAATTAGAACCCTGATTGCAAGTGAAGCCTAATCGCCCAACATCAGAGTCCAACCTCACTAATGCTCTTGTGGCTGAAAGGAAGCAAGTCCCTGCAGCAATGTTCCAACATCTAGTGGAAATCCTTCCCAGAAGAGTGGAGGATGTTATAGCAGCAATGTTCCAACATCTAGTGGAAATCCTTCCCAGAAGAGTGGAGGCTGTTATAGCAGCAAGTTCCAACATCTAGTGGAAATCCTTCCCAGAGGAGTGGAGGCGGTTATAGCAGCAAGTTCCAACATCTAGTGGAAAGCCTTCCCAGAAGAGTGGAGGCTGTTATAGCAGCAATGTTCCAACATCTAGTGGAAATCCTTCCCAGATGAGTGGAGGCTGTTATAGCAGCAATGTTCCAACATCTAGTGGAAAACCTTCCCAGAAGAGTGGAGGCTGTTATAGCAGCAATGTTCCAACATCTAGTGGAAAACCTTCCCAGAAGAGTGGAAGCTGTTATAGCAGCAAGTTCCAACATCTAGTGGAAAGCCTTCCCAGAAGAGTGGAGGCTGTTATAGCAGCAATGTACCAACATCTAGTGGAAAGCCTCCCCAGAAGAGTGGAGGCTGTTATAGCAGCAAAGGGGGACCAACTCCATATTAATGCCCATAGTTTTGGAATGAGATGTTCGACGAACAGGTGTCCACATACTGTTGGTCATATAGTGTATATATATTTACAACATATATATGGGGGATTGGATATATATCTGCAATATTAAAGCTGAACTTCTCCCTAAAAAATAGAAAGAGGCTCAAAATGATGATTTGATTTGTGTGTGTGTGTGTGTGTGTGTGTGTGTGTGTGTGTGTGTGTGTGTGTGTGTGTGTGTGTGTAGTGTGCGTGATGATTAGATTTGACACATTGGTGAAAACAGAGAGGGATCGTGCTTCAGCTAAGTGCTTTTGGGTTCATGTTGTTGTTGTTGGCGGTGGTTTTTGTGGTCATTTTCTGGAAAGGCTCTTTAGAACTGAAATGGAAACAAGGGAGGAGGAGGAGGAGGGAGGGAGGGAGGGAGAGGAAGGGCAGAGGAGGGGAGGGAGGGAGGGGAAGGGCAGAGGAGGGGAGGGAGGGGAAGGGCAGAGGAGGGGAGGGAGGGGAAGGGCAGAGGAGGGGAGGGAGGGAGGGAGGGAGGGAGGGAGGGAGGGAGGGAGGGAGGGAGGGAGGGAGGGAGGGGAGAGGGAGGGAGGGAGGGAGGGGAAGGGCAGAGGAGGGGAGGGAGGGAAGGAGGGGAAGGGCAGAGGAGGGGAGGGAGGGGAAGGGCAGAGGAGGGGAGGGAGGGGAAGGGCAGAGGAGGGGAGGGAGGGAGGGAGGGAGGGAGGGAGGGAGGGAGGGAGGGAGGGAGGGAGGGAGGGAGGGGAGGAGGGAGGGAGGGAGGGGAAGGGCAGAGGAGGGGAGGGAGGGGAAGGGCAGAGGAGGGGAGGGAGGGGAAGGGCAGAGGAGGGGAGGGAGGGGAAGGGCAGAGGAGGGGAGGGAGGGGAGGGAGGGGAAGGGCAGAGGAGGGAGGGGAGGGAGGGGAAGGGCAGAGGAGGGAGGGAGGGAGGGGAAGGGCAGAGGAGGGGAGGGAGAGAGGGAGGGAGGGAGGGAGGGGAGGGAGGGAGGGAGGTGAGGGTGGGAGGGGAAGGGCAGAGGAGGGGTGGGAGGGGAAGGGCAGAGGAGGGGAGGGAGAGAGGGAGGGAGGGAGGGAGGGAGGGAGGGAGGGAGGGAGGGAGGGAGGGAGGGAGGGAGGGAGGGAGGGAGGGGAGGGAGGGAGGTGAGGGTGGGAGGGGAAGGGCAGAGGAGGGGTGGGAAAGAGGGAGGGATATGTTGATGTTGATATGTTGAATCTCATGAATAACACATGAAGGGTGTATCCCATATGGTACCCTATTCCCTCGGCGTCCAGATATACTGATACCTCACTACACTGATATACTATACTATTCTCTAAATAAAATAAAATTGTATTTGTTACTTGCACCAAATACAACAGTGAAATGCTTATTTAGGGCCCTATTCCCTATATAGTGAACTACTTTAGACCAGAGCCCTATTCCCTACATAGTGCACTAGTAGTGACCAGAGCCCTATTCCCTATATAGTGAACTACTAGTGACCAGTACCCTATTCTCTATATAGTGAACTACTAGTGACCAGAGCCCTATTCCCGATATAGTGAACTACTAGTGACCAGAGCCCTATTCCCTATATAGTGAACTACTAGTGACCAGGGCCCTATTCCCTATATAGTGAACTACTTTAGACCAGAGCCCTATTCCCTATATAGTGAACTACTAGTGACCAGTACCCTATTCTCTATATAGTGAACTACTAGTGACCAGAGCCCTATTCCCGATATAGTGAACTACTAGTGACCAGAGCCCTATTCCCCATATAGTGAACTACTAGTGGCCAGAGCCCTATTCCCTATATAGTGAACTACTTCACTTGATGTTCCCCCCCCCCAAAAAAATCCCCCAAAATATCTTAAATCTTATTCTGGTGACTAGATGCTTGACTACCGTTTGACAAATGAAAATATTCTCGCTCTTTTCCATAATAATCTCATCATTCAGGCTAAACCACACATCCTATCTGCACTGTTGGAGAGCACGTCCCAAAACCAGAGGAGGCACACTTGCTATTTAACACAACCATTTCTGTGCCAAAAAACAACTGTCGGTAGAGTTGAAAATGCCATGGAAACGGATTTAACTTGTTTTATTTTTTTATTTGGCGAATGTAAAACACAGACGCTGGGAGACGAGAAGTACGAGGTGTGGATTTAATAATACATATACATGAAAACAAACCACGAACAACGTCTGTGACATAAGAACAGGAAGATAACCACAAGGCTGACTGGGGAATGAACCTGAGGGAGAGACAGGTAGAGAGGCATGGAAATCATGGAAGAGATGCAGTCCAGGTGAGTCTCGTGAGGCGCAGGTGCGCGGGAACCATGGTGACAGGTGCGCGCAATAATCACCACACTGGCGACAACCCGGAAAGAGGGAGAGCGGGACTAAACGTGACAGAGAAAAAGTAAAATTGTTGTATGCTTACGTCATCACGCACTACTTTTTTATATGCAAGGAGTCAGTTCGGTGGAAACAGCGATGGTGGGGAAAATGCGCGTATTTTTTCTCTATCCGGATTCTAGAATATTCGCATGAAAATGTGTCGCCAATTGGATGGAAACCTAATTAATTATAAGATTACTATGGACAAAATGTATCAAACTGCAGTCAAGCATCGATCATCATGTCACCGGAATAAGACCCTCGATATTTATTGGAAAGGAGCATCAAACTCATCACCTTTTCACTTTCACCATCCTGTGAAGTCCATCATCATCGTTTATTTAATCTGTAGCCTCATTAAACTGCATGTTATCCTGAGTCGTAGTACGTCACAGCGTGACTCCATCTTGAGTTCCATGTGATGGTTATTAGCCTTTAGCAATATTTGTTCCACTAGCATTTCTTGCATAATTTATTTAAATATCTCACCTTGTCTAGCATATTTTGTTTTTGTCGGCATTTGTAAAGTTTACCGACTAAATGCTCTGTTTCTTTCAGGCCTGTCTGACTTTATTTTCTTTTTAATCAGACATGTACACTACTTGCATTAAAAGGTTGAATGGAAACCTGGTTAGTGTCTGGTATTTCAGCTTTGTGGTATTTCAGGTCAACTGAAGACAACTGGAGTGTTGATGCTAAAACCCATAGATGGGCGGCAGGTAGCCTAGTGGTTAGAGGAGGTAGGTAGTCTAGTGGTTAGAGGAGGCAGGTAGCCTGGTGGTTAGAGGAGGCAGGTAGCCTAGTGGTTAGAGGAGGCAGGTAGCCTAGTGGTTAGAGGAGGCAGGTAGCCTAATGGTTAGAGGAGGCAGGTAGCCTGGTGGTTAGAGGAGGCAGGTAGCCTAATGGTTAGAGGAGGCAGGTAGCCTGGTGGTTAGAGGAGGCAGGTAGCCTGGTGGTTAGAGAAGGCAGGTAGCCTAATGGTTAGAGGAGGCAGGTAGTCTAGTGGTTAGAGGAGGCAGGTAGCCTAGTGGTTAGAGGAGGCAGGTAGCCTGGTGGTTAGAGGAGGCGGGTAGCCTGGTGGTTAGAGGAGGCAGGTAGCCTGGTGGTTAGAGGAGGCAGGTAGCCTGGTGGTTAGAGGAGGCAGGTAGTCTAGTGGTTAGAGGAGGCAGGTAGTCTAGTGGTTAGAGGAGGCAGGTAGCCTAGTGGTTAGAGGAGACAGGTAGTCTAGTGGTTAGAGGAGGCAGGTAGCCTAGTGCTTAGAGGAGGTAGGTAGCCTAGTGGTTAGAGGAGGCAGGTAGCCTGGTGGTTAGAGGAGGCAGGTAGCCTAGTGGTTAGAGCGTTGGACTAGTAACCGAAAGGTTGCTAGATCGAATCCCCGAGCTGATAAGGTAAAAATCTGTCGATCTGCCCCTAAACAAGGCAGTTAACCCACTGTCCCTAGGCCATCACTGACTTGCCTAGTTAAATTAAGGTAAAATTTAATAAATAGAGTCGATGATATTGCAACTAAATAGTTAACATTTATTGATCAAACCCTTGAAAACGGCACTCCGTTGTCAATGGTTTTAGCGGAGCTGCTGGTCTCCTTGACCCCCCCCCCCCCCAGCAGGCAAATAGAACGCCTCCCACCGTATTGTGACGTTGTATTGATGACGACCTATCAGAATGAGTTCTATAAACGGTTCCAGTTCCAACCCAACTCCATTATGACATCACGGTCTTTGTGTTTTGATTTGAGTGTCAACTTGTTTCTGTGCTGCTATGTGACAGAATGTTCATATTTCCATGCATATTGATCTGAGCATCTTTGAGGAACAATGCAGGTGAGTACTGAGTAGGCTAAATTATGATCTAAACCCCCCCCCCCCCCCATTAAAAGCTCAATAGCTATATTCTGACAGTTTAAAAACATTATTTGTAGAGGCTTCCGCCTAATGTTTTCAGGTTTATAGTTAAACCGTCCTCAATACATTTATCTGTGATACGACAAGCTCCTAAATGTGTAAACCAACATATGGAAGTGTTTTAAGATGATCCTACCATGGATCATTTAGCTACTTGATTGAGAATTTTAGGACCCCTGTAAATATTTATAAAAAACAATATATATATATATATATATATATATATATATATATTTTTTTTTGGCCTTCGCTACTTTAGCCCATAGAAATACATCGAGAGGAACACAATTTATAAATGGCAGAACACAGAGTCAAAAAATAAGGTTTTGAAGTGTCTGTCCTATATATAAGAGACATAAGAAAGCTCAGAAAGAAATACGTATTTGTTTATTTTGTTGGCACAAAACTACTTCCATAAATCCGTTTTTTTTTTTTTTACAAATGGCACCGGGTTACCTTCAGATGAGTCCCGTGACATTTGTGGGGGTCGTAGAGAGAAACAGAGACCACCATCTTGTTCGTGAGAGTCTCCCCTTTCCATAGTGGGGTCACAAAGGATTCGGAAACTACAGACGATTTTCGGGATGTCTCCTGAGCTGACAAACAGCGTGGTGGCTCTGCCACTTTCACCCACAGACGTGGAAGGGAGACATCGGCGGATGTGGTGGATGGAGACGCAGCCCAAAAATATGTCTCTAGATTAAACAGAAGATTTTGATAGGGACTTTTCAAAAAATTATGTTAATTAGATTGACACACCGGTACGTCTCTTAAGGACTAGTCTGATTAGCCTCCTACAATGTGGAAGAAAGACGTATTGTCAGCTTGTTTGTTTACTCTCCTTGTTTGTTTTACTGTGTTTGTTTATCTGTAAACGTGTTTGTTTACCTCCCAGCAAGCCAATGAAAACCAAGCCAGGAGAGATAGGAGCTGCTTTGAGAGCCTGACCTTATGGGACCTGAAGAGCCACAACCACAGTAGGCTGAAACACACAGAGACACGCACACGCACACGCACACGCACACACACACACACACACACACAAAGACAGACAGACACCATGTCTATTTGTGCTATCATGCCAACTGCCTTGTCTCTCATTGTCATGCCAGAACTGGGACCTGTGGTAATGAACCACAGAGTTGGGTTCATTTTCTCATCCGAGACCTTTCCTCCTTCTTAGATCCTTCTCTGTGGGTAGTTAAAGACAGAGAAGAAGATGTGGAATACCAGGAGAGAAGCGAGAGTGAGGAAGGAGATGAAGAGGAAGAGTATGTATGTGTGATAATAGAAGGGTCAGAGGTTGAGGAAGATGAGGAGGAAGAGGAGGAGGAATACGAGGTTACATGTGTAGGGGAGTATGTGGTGGAAGAGGAGTGTTTGTTAGAGGTTGTGGTGAAAGAGGAGGAAGAGGAGTGTTTGTTAGAGGTTGTGGTGAAAGAGGAGGGAGTAGAGGAGGACGAAGAAGAAAGAGTGGAGAGGTATGAGAAGGAGAAGAAAGAGAAGGTAGAGGTAGAAGAAGAAGAAGAGGAGGAGGAGACAGCCAACACATATCCCAGGTGTGTCCATCATCAGGGCCTGAAACTGAGTGTGAAGGGGCTGAGAGGGAGACAGACAGGAGAGGAGAAGTACGGTCGGCTCAGAGAGATCCTAGGAGACCAGTATGTCAGGGAGGTTACCTGCGCCCCTGAAGGAGATAGAGTGGTCCTCCACCTCTATCACCCTAGGTGAGAGAGTTAGTTTGGACCTGAGCTGGTCTGGAGTCACTTACTGTATAAGGAGAGACATAGACATCTATTATGATTCAACTCACAGAACTGGCCTAGGATCAGTTTATACAACGCTAGTCATGATGACTATTAAAGCTTCAGCTCATACCGCTATCTTAAATATCTTTAGGGTCAGTTTGATGCTAAAGTAAACTCTCTCTCTCTCTCTCTCTCTCTCTCTCTCTCTCATTCTCTTTCTCTCACCCCTCTCTCCCTCATTCTCCCCATTGCTCTCTCTCTTTCTCTCTCTCTCTGTCTCTTTCTCTCACCCTCCTTCTCCCCTTTGCTCTCTCTCTGTCTCTCCTTTTCTCTCTTTCTCTCCCCCTCTCTCTCTGTTTCAATCTCTCTCTCTCTCCACCTCCCTACCTCCTTCTCCCTCCTCTCCCTCCTTCTCTTTCCCCCTCCCTCCTCTCTCCCTCTCTCTCTCTCTCTCGCCTTTTCTCTCTTTCTCTCTTTCTCTCTCTTTCTCTCCCCCTCTCTGTCTCTCTCTGTGTCAATCTCTCTCTCTCCACATCCCTACCTCCTTCTCCCTCCTCTCTCTCCTTCCCCCTCTCTCGCTCTCTCTCTCTTTCTCTCATTTTCTCTCTTTCTCTCACCCTCTCTCTGTTTCCATCTCTCTCTCTACCTCCCTACCTCCTCCTCCCTCCTTCTCCCCCCTCTCTCCCCCCTCTCTCCTTCTCCCTTCCTCTCTCTCCTCTCTCTACCTCCCTACCTCCTTCTCCCTCCTTCTCCCCCCCCCCCCCCCCCCCCCCCCCCCCCCATCTCTCTCTCTGCAGTGTACCTATGTGTTTCCTGTTGAATCACCACTTCAGTCACCTGGCCACTAAATTTCCTGAGTGCAAGTTCCTGATGATCCTCGCCGGGCAGTGTGTCCCCAACTACCCTGTCAGCCACCTCCCCACCCTGTTCATCTACGACTCAGGATGTATCATCAACTCACTGATAGGAGAGAAGGCCTGTGGAGGGAGGAACGTATTGGAAGATGGTGAGAACACACACACACACATACGCACACACACACACACAAATACACATGCGAGACACACACACACACACAAATGCACATGTGCACACACATGCGCACACACACAAATACACATGCGCACACACACACACACACACACACAAATGCACATGTGCACACACACAAATACACATATGCACACACACACACACACAAATACACATGCGCACACACACACACACACACACACACACACAAATACACATGCGCACGCACACACACACACACACACACACACACACACACACACACACACACACACACACACACACAAATACACATAAGCACACACACACAAATACACATGTGCACACACACACACAAATACACATGCACACACACACACACACACACACAAATACACATGCGCGCACACACACACACACACACACACACACACAAATACACATGTGCATACACACACACACACACACAGACAGACACACACACTCTCTCTGTCTCTCTCACTCTAACCTGTGACCCCCTGCAGAGCTGAAGTGGATGCTGGCCCAGTCGGGAGCGTTTGTGATTGACAGCTACGAGGCCTTATACCAGGAGGGCACGCCCATCACGACGCCGCGTTCGGAACAGGAACAGGAAGACTACAGCGATGACCAGTCTGATCACTATGACAACCAAGACGCCGAGGTGTAGTCATGGTTACAGGGACAAAGAGACAGCAGTGTAGAACTCTATGACATCATGAAACATTGGTGTAAACTCTGATATAATATCCTCATTACTCATTGACTCATTACTCATTACAAATCTGATCCAGATCAGATTTTATACAGGTGTAGGTAGCCGCTCATATTGACTCATTACATGATGTGATCCAGATCAGATTTAATACAGGTGTAGGTAGCCACTCATATTAACTTGTTACATGATGTGATCCAGATCAGATTTAATACAGGTGTAGGGAGCCACTCATATTGACTCATTACATGATGTGATCCAGATCAGATTTTATACAGGTGTAGGTAGCTACTCATATTAACTTGTTACATGATGTGATCCAGATCAGATTTAATACAGGTGTAGGTAGCCGCTCATATTGACTCATTACATGATGTGATCCAGATCAGATTTAATACAGGTGTAGGTAGCCACTCATATTAACTTGTTACATGATGTGATCCAGATCAGATTTTATACTGGGTTAAATGCGGAAGACACATTTCAGTTGAATACATTCAGTTGGACAACAGACTAGGTATCCCCCCCCCTTTCCCTTTCCTAACTCATATTGAGCTCACTTGTTGTTTTATAATATGCTGTAATAAAGTTTGTTATATCTTATTTTATAAACATGTCAGTCTCCAATGTCTCAGTCTGCTCCAGTTCAACATCATAGGATAGATTCTATGTCTCAGTCTGCTCCAGTTCAACATCATAGGATAGATTCTATGTCTCAGTCTGCTCCAGTTCAACATCATAGGATAGATTCTATATCAGTCTGCTCCAGTTCAACATCATAGGATAGATTATATATCAGTCTGCTCCAGTTCAACATCATAGGATAGATTCTATGTCTCAGTCTGCTCCAGTTCAACATCATAGGATAGATTCTATATCAGTCTGCTCCAGTTCAACATCATAGGATAGATTCTATATCAGTCTGCTGCAGTTCAACATCATAGGATAGATTCTATATCAGTCTGCTGCAGTTCAACATCATAGGATAGATTCTATATCAGTCTGCTGCAGTTCAACATCATAGGATAGATTCTATATCAGTCTGCTCCAGTTCAACATCATAGGATAGATTCTATATCAGTCTGCTGCAGTTCAACATCATAGGATAGATTCTATATCAGTCTGCTCCAGGTCAACATCATAGGATAGATTCTATATCAGTCTGCTCCAGTTCAACATCTTAGGATAGATTCTATGTCTCAGTCTGCTCCAGGTCAACATCATAGGATAGATTCTATGTCTCAGTCTGCTCCAGTTCAATATCATAGGATAGATTCTATATCAGTCTGCTGCAGATCAAGAAGGATAACTGTGACCAACATGCTTCACCGTAGGGATGGTGCCAGGTTTCCTCCAGACGCTTGACCTTCAGGCCAAAGAGTTCAAGCTTGGTTTAATCAGACCAGAGAATCTGTTTCTCATGGTCTGAGAATCCTTTAGGTGCCTTTTGGCAAACTCCGAACAGGTTGTCATGTGCTTTTTACTGAGGAGTGGCTTCCGTCAGGCCACTCTACCATAAAGGCCTGGTTGGTGGAGTGCTGCAAAGATTGTTGTGATTCTGAAAGGTTTTCCCATCTCCACAGAGGAACTCTGGAGCTCTGTCAGAGTGACCATCGGGTTCTTGGTCCCTTCCTGACCAAGGCCCTTCTCTCCCGATTGTCCAGGCAGCCAGCTCTCGGGAAGGGTGTTGGTGGTTCCAAACTTCACCATTTAACAATGGAGGCCACTGTGTTCTTGGGGACCTTCAATGCTGCAGAAATGTTTTGGTACCCTTCCCCAGATCTGTGCCTCGACACAATCCTGTCTCGGAGCTCTACGGACAATTCCTTCCACCTCATGGCTTGGTTTTGGCTCTGACATGCACTGTCAACTGTGGGACCTTAATATAGACGGGTGTGCGCCTTTCCAAAACATGTCCAATCAATTGAATTTACCACAGGTGGACTCCAAGTTGTAGAAACATCTCAAGGAGGATCAATGGAAACTGGATTCACCTGAGGATCAAGGGTGCGGAAACAGTTCCAAACAGGATGCAGCTGAGCTCAATTTAGAGTCTCACAGCAAAGGGTCTGATTACTTATGTAAATAAGGTATTTCTGTTTTTTTTTTAATTGAAAATGGGTTTTATTGAATCCATTTTAGAATACGGCTGAATACTTTCCGAAGGCACTGTAAATATCTAATTTAGAAAAGGTATTCACACCCCTGAGTCGATACACCCCTGAGTCGATACACCCCTGAGTCGATACACCCCTGAGTCGATACACCCCTGAGTCAATACACCCCTGAGTCAATACACCCAAGTCAATACACCCCGAGTCGACACACCCCTGAGTCAATACACCCATGAGTCAATACACCCCTGAGTCGATACACCCCTGAGTCGATACACCCCTGAGTCGATACACCCCTGAGTCGACACACCCCTGAGTCGACACACCCCTGAGTCGACACACCCCTGAGTCGACACACCCCTGAGTCGACACACCCCTGAGTCAATACACCCCTGAGACGATTTTAAGTCAAAACTGTAACTAGGCCACTCAGGAACATTCACTGTCGTCTTGGTAACCAACTCCAGTGTACATGTGGCCTAGTGTTCTAGGTTATTGTCCTGCTGAAAGGTGAATTTGTCTCCCAGTGTCTGTTGGACTGCAGACTGAACCAGGTTTTGCGCTACGATTTTGTTTGTGCTACCACCATGCTAGTCCAATCACAAGGCATTGTTTTAAAATAGCCTAGCTGTGGAGTATGTGTTGCCCAATCACAAGGCATTGTTTTAAAATAGCCTAGCTGTGGAGTATGTGTCGCCCCATATCACAAGGCATTGTTTTAAAATAGCCTAGCTGTGGAGAATGTGTTGCCCAATCACAAGGCATTGTTTTAAAATAGCCTAGCTGTGGAGTATGTGTCGCCCAATCACAAGGCATTGTTTTAAAATAGCCTAGCTGTGGAGTATGTGTTGTCCAATCACAAGTCATTGTTTTAAAATAGCCTAGCTGTGGAGTATATGTTGCCCAATCACAAGGCATTGTTTTAAAATAGCCTAGCTGTGGAGTATGTGTCGCCCAATCACAAGTGAACAGCATGCAGACAGAACAGGCCTTTCACATGATTTCAAATACAATCGCAGGAAAACACAGGTTGTCAAAGCAAATGGCTCCTGCTGAAAAGAGAATATTCTCACCTGTCTGTCTGAACTTCCAAATATTGTTTTAGACAGACTTTTGGCACGAGCTCATCGGCCACCACCAGTGACTGAGCTGTGCGTCATTGGGTGAGTCAGTGAAACCGGAAAGAATTTTAATGACGATCATTTCCTCCTGATATGGTAGTCTACAATATGTCTCCACAAACCTAGACCTAGGCTACTGATGGATTCATGACAAGTTCGTTTTCATTTATCTCAGCTGGTCAGTTTGTCAGTGTCAAAGTACCCTGTCGTTTCGATCATATGTGTGGTATTAAAAAATATTTTTGCCAAAGTCTCCAGTCATGTAGAATGAGGTAGAATTGCATGAAATGCGTTTACGTAAGCAAAAACAAACGTCCCGGACCCAAGGCTACTAAACTATTTCCTCGTGTGTGCAACTTCTGTAAAGTGCCTCGACTATGTTGCTCTATGCTCCTACGCATTTGCGATGATTGATATACACGCAATGCTTCATTATAAAGGTGATTATTTGTCTCTTGCTTTCCGGGAAGCATTGGGAGTCAACATGGGCCAGCATTCCTGTGGAAACGCTTTCGACACCTTGCAGAGTCCACGCCCAGACGAATTGAAGCTATTCCGAACACTCACCATGGATACAGTATTAATAAACGTGTACGACAGGGGGACCTCGCACCATTTTCTGACTTATTGCGTCACGGACATCCAGAGCCTGTGATTGGACGATAGAGGGGAAACCCTCTTCCTGAACAGTTCCTCGATTGCAGCGATAGAAACCTGTTGTTGCTCTAGAAATATCAGTATCATATATTGGCTATGTGAACGTATCATATATATAGTCTATGTGAACGTATCACATATATAGGCTATGTGAACGTATCATATATATATATATATAGTCTATGTGAATGTATCATATATATATATATATATATGCCATGCTATGTGAACGTATCATATATAGGCTATGTGAACGTGTCATATATAGGCTATGTGAAACGTATCTTATCTTTAAATGACCCTAGGATAAATCACAGTGATTTTGCAACGGTGGAGCTGCGATTCTGTGAAGTGGGAAAATTAAACTATTTATTTATTGAACCTTTAGTCTATTTAACTATAACCTACTTCCATGCAGTGAATCATCATGACCCCTGACAGTCACAATGCACCGAGGGGTTGAGAAATGTAAAGAAAGTAGCAATGCAATTCTTGCTGTGATTGTTTTGTGTTTTTATGTCTATAAATAGCCTATCATACAAATACAGTAGGTTGCGAATCATAGGCCTATCAGTTCCCCATTGCGTTATCATATTTCACACCTTGTTTCACAACCAGTCTTACAAGGTCATTTATAAAGCAAAAAAAATACTTTTCAAACTGCCGTATTCATAAAATAGCCCCGAAGCACCCATAATATCCTGTTTTTTTGTCGCTGTGGACTTGTTGCCTTGCTCTGTTTTTGCAGTACCTCTTACTGTACTTGCCAAATAGTGCTCCCTGTATTCTCTATTGCGCATGACTGAATGGCGGAATATGAAGTAGAAGCCTCCTGTTTTTCTCCGAGCTTGAGTCCAACCCCCCCCGAATCAACCTCTGAAAAACAAAAACGCGGAGCCATTAAATCAACAAAAAAAAATTGGGGCAGGTAAGATGTTAAAACATACATTTATATAACGTTAAATATATTGTTGTACGGGGAATTCGCTCAGCGGAGAGGTGTACAAATGTATTTTTAGCCCACGGAAGCGAACCGAAGACTGCAGATGGGGCTTTGGAACCGTTTCCGCACGCTCGGGACACGACAAGGCCCACTGACCCACATTCGAGAGAGAGCGCTGTGTGAGTGGGCGAGCGTGTGAGTGTGTGCTTATGTGTGTGCGTCTGCTGTGAAATGTTTTTGTCATCGCTATCTCCTGCGGCATGACTATCTATTTGATGTTCCCGTTTTCGAGGAAATTGTAACCATTTCGAACGTAGAGTCGCTACATTGTTGAAGATGCGCTGCTAGGCTAGCTTTAACTAACACTGTGTCAATGTCAATAGTTGCGTGACAGCTTGGCTGGACTCGGGTCCCCGCTGCAGGCTTTTGACATAATGTCAAAACGTGACATATGTCGCTCTTGGTGATTGATTGAGACGTCGTTAGAATGTCATTCTACGTTTTGGAAGTCAGTTCAGGGTTCTAAGAATGGATCCCCGTCGTCGGAATTCTAAGAAAATGGTCCACTGTTCTACCTGGGCAGGTTCTTCTGGTTGGAGGATATCTTTTTCAGTTATATAACGCGAACACCTGTGGTTCTTCTTTAGCAAAGGTTTTAGTTATACAACATCCACCGCGCGTATCCGTTTTTCTGCGGTTTTATACTAGCGGATTAGATGTCATTTATAACGATCTTCGAAAGATGTATGATTGGATCATTGCCCAAATGTAGGATTTATTTATTTATTTATTTGGCCTTTCATTTAACTTGGCAAGTCAGTTAATAAGAACACATCCTTATGACGGCCTAGGGACGGTGGGTTAACTGCCTTGTTCAGGGGCAGAACAACATGTTTTCGCCTAGTCAGCTCGGCGAAAACAACCTTTCGGTTACTAGCCCAACGCACTAACCACTAAACTACCTGCCGCCACATGAATCACTGAATTGACTGTCACTTCCAAACAGGAGACAACTGCATTGGTATCAAACATGTTTTTAAATGTAACTTTAAATGTATCTTTATATATTAAGGAACACCTAACGTGTAGCCTAGTGGTTAGAGCGTTGGAGTTCAAGTTCAAACCCCCGAGCTAACAAGGTACAAATCTGTCGTTCTGCCCACTGTTCCTAGGCCGTCATTGAAAATAAGAATTTGTTCTTAACTGACTTGCCTAGTAAAATAAAGGTAAAATAAATCAAAAAACAAGACTCACTACTCATGTTGACTGTAGGCTGCAAATCATAGGCCTATCAGTTCCCCCATCGCATTATCATATTTCACACACAGCAATTCCACATCCCAAAGCTACACCATGAGGCTACAGTGTAAGATCTTTCAGATACAAAGGCACAACTGACTGGAATCATTTACCGATAGAAATCAGGGAATTTTAAAATCACAATCTAAGAAAACCTGTTTTCAAATGTTAAAGAACAAACTGTTTTTGTTTTTTTAAACTAATAGAAACATCACCATGTGAACATATTTGTCAATATGTATATATTATAGGTAGGGTGAATTATAGGGTGAATTATAGGTAGGGTGAATTATAGGTAGGGTGAATTATAGGGTGAATTATAGGTAGGGTGAATTATAGGTAGGGTGAATTATAGGGTGAATTATAGGTAGGGTGAATTATAGGTAGGGTGAATTATAGGTAGGGTGAATTATAGGTAGGGTGAATTATAGGGTGAATTATAGGTAGGGTGAATTATAGGTAGGGTGAATTATAGGGTGAATTATAGGTAGGGTGAATTATAGGGTGAATTATAGGTAGGGTGAATTATAGGTAGGGTGAATTATAGGTAGGGTGAATTATAGGTAGGGTGAATTATAGGGTGAATTATAGGTAGGGTGAATTATAGGTAGGGTGAATTATAGGGTGAATTATAGGTAGGGTGAATTATAGGGTGAATTATAGGTAGGGTGAATTATAGGTAGGGTGAATTATAGGTAGGGTGAATTATAGGTAGGGTGAATTATAGGTAGGGTGAATTATAGGGTGAATTATAGGTAGGGTGAATTATAGGCAGGGTGAATTATAGGTAGGGTGAATTATAGGTAGGGTGAATTATAGGGTGAATTATAGGTAGGGTGAATTATAGGTAGGGTGAATTATAGGGTGAATTATAGGTAGGGTGAATTATAGGTAGGGTGAATTATAGGTAGGGTGAATTATAGGTAGGGTGAATTATAGGGTGAATTATAGGTAGGGTGAATTATAGGTAGGGTGAATTCTATACTGTAGAAAAATATAAACGCAACATGAAACAATTTCATAGGTTTTACTGAGTTACAGATCATATAAGGAAATCAGTCAATTGAAATACATTCATTAGAATGGGAATACAGTATGGGAATACAGATATGAATCTGTTGGTGACAGATACCTTAAAAAAAAAAAAAAAGTAGGGGCGTGAATCAGAAAATCAGTCCGTTTCTGGTGTGACCACCATTTGCCTCACGCAGAGCGCGACTCATCTCCTTCGGATAAAGTTGATCAGACTGTTGATGTTTTGTGGCCTGTGGAATGTTGCCACCATTCCTATTCAATGGTTCGGCGAAGTTGGCGGATATTGGCGGGAACTGGAACACTGTCGTACACGTCAAAGTAGAGCATCCAAACATGTTCATTGGGTAACATGTCTGGCGAGTGTGTGTACAGGCCATGCGAAGTATTGGGACATTTTTCAGCTTCCAGGAATTGTGTACAGATCGTTGCGACATGGGCCCGCGCATTATCATGCTGAAACATGAGGTGATGACGGCGGATGAATGACGCAACAATTTGTTATCTTTATTTGTTTTTAACCTTTTATTTAATTAGGCAAGTCAGTTAAGAACAAATTATTATTTACAATGACGACCTACCCCCCGGTCAAACACTAGCACGGACGACGCTGGGCCAATTGTGCGCGGATCCTATGGGACTCCCAATCACGGCCGGTTGTGATACAGCCAATGATCGAACCAGGGTCTGTAGTGACGTCTCTGGCACTGAGATGTAGTGCCTTAAAATTTGAAATAAGCTTTTTGTGTGTATAGAACATTTCTGAGATCTTTTATTTCAGCTCATGAAACATGGGACCAACACTTTACATGTTGCATTTATATTTTTGGTTCAGGTGTAGCATAACGATATACTGCAGCCTCTTGTTCCAGTGACAACACCTGATTTGAGTTAAATCAAGGGCTTGATTGAATCCATATTTGAACCAGGTGGCTGCCCTCAGTGCTACTAGGGCTGCCCTCGTGCTACTAGGGCTGCCCTCGTGCTACTAGGGCTGACCTCGTGCTACTAGGGCTGACCTCGTGCTACTAGGGCTGACCTCGTGCTACTAGGGCTGCCCTCGTGCTACTAGGGCTGCCCTCGTCTTTGTAGCAGGATAATTAGTTTCACCCTAGATATGTTTCCCTACTATCAAATGTCTGATGTAAGTTTTTAATATTATGTCTGACGTTTAAATTTGTGTTGGTTTCCTCGGCGAGGGTTCACTTTGCACATTTATAATACAATTTAAATGTGTTTTTATAAAGGCCATTTTTATCTCAACAGTTGTGACAAAGTGTTTTTCAGACACCCAGCTTAAAACCCCAATTTTCACTTTTTAAATTTAAAAAAGATGTCTGTCGTAAATGTCCAATGGGATCTCCCTGGTAGAGTGAATGGACCAATGGGATCTCCCTGGTAGGGTGAATGGACCAATGGGATCTCCCTGGTAGAGTGAATGGACCAATGGGATCTCCCTGGTAGAGTGAATGGACCAATGGGATCTCCCTGGTAGAGTGAATGGACCAATGGGATCTCCCTGGTAGAGTGAATGGACCAATGGGATCTCCCTGGTAGAGTGAATGGACCAATGGGATCTCCATGGTCGAGTGAAGGGACCAATGGGATCTCCCTGGTAGAGTGAATGGACCAATGGGATCTCCCTGGTAGAGTGAATGGACCAATGGGATCTCCCTGGTAGAGTGAATGGACCAATGGGATCTCCCTGGTAGAGTGAATGGACCAATGGGATCTCCCTGGTAGAGTGAATGGACCAATGGGATCTCTCTGGTAGAGTGAATGGACCAATGGGATCTCCCTGGTAGAGTGAAGGGACCAATAGGATCTTCCTGGTAGAGTGAAGGGACCAATGGGATCTCCCTGGTAGAGTGAAGGGACCAATGGGATCTCCCTGGTAGAGTGAAGGGACCAATGGGATCTCCCTGGTAGAGTGAATGGACCAATGGGATCTCCCTGGTAGAGTGAATGGACCAATGGGATCTCCCTGGTAGAGTGAATGGACCAATGGGATCTCCCTGGTAGAGTGAATGGACCAATGGGATCTCCCTGGTAGAGTGAATGGACCAATGGGATCTCTCTGGTAGAGTGAATGGACCAATGGGATCTCCCTGGTAGAGTGAAGGGACCAATAGGATCTTCCTGGTAGAGTGAAGGGACCAATGGGATCTCCCTGGTAGAGTGAAGGGACCAATGGGATCTCCCTGGTAGAGTGAATGGACCAATAGGATCTCCCTGGTAGAGTGAAGGGACCAATGGGATCTCCCTGGTAGAGTGAAGGGACCAATGGGATCTCCCTGGTAGAGTGAAGGGACCAATAGGATCTCCCTGGTAGAGTGAAGGGACCAATGGGATTTCCCTGGTAGAGTGAAGGGACCAATGGGATCTCCCTGGTAGAGTGAAGGGACCAATGGGATCTCCCTGGTAGAGTGAAGGGACCAATGGGATCTCCCTGGTAGAGTGAAGGGACCAATGGGATCTCCCTGGTAGAGTGAAGGGACCAATGGGATCTCCCTGGTAGAGTGAATGGACCAATGGGATCTCCCTGGTAGAGTGAATGGACCAATGGGATCTCCCTGGTAGAGTGAATGGACCAATGGGATCTCCCTGGTAGAGTAAATGGACCAATGGGATCTCCCTGGTAGAGTGAAGGGACCAATGGGATCTCCCTTGTAGAGTGAATGGACCAATGGGATCTCCCTGGTAGAGTGAATGGACCAATGGGATCTCCCTGGTAGAGTGAATGAACCAATGGGATCTCCCTGGTAGAGTGAATGGACCAATGGGATATCCCTGGTAGAGTGAATGGACCAATGGGATCTCCCTGGTAGAGTGAATGGACCAATGGGATCTCCCTTGTAGAGTGAATGGACCAATGGGATCTCCCTGGTAGAGTGAATGGACCAATGGGATCTCCCTGGTAGAGTGA
>NC_048574.1:78895687-78950687 GCF_013265735.2 Oncorhynchus mykiss
CTAAATCACAGCTGATTCACATAACTAATCACTTAGTCCCTGATTAGCTGAAACGGGACTAACAGACAGCTGATTCACATAACTAATCACTTAGGCCCTGATTAGCTGAAACGGGACTAACAGACAGCTGATTCACATAACTAATCACTTAGGTCCTGATTAGCTGAAACGGGACTAACACACAGCTGATTCACATAACTAATCACTTAGGCCCTGATTAGCTGAAACGGGACTAACAGACAGCTGATTCACATAACTAATCACTTAGGCCCTGATTAGCTGAAACGGGACTAACACACAGCTGATTCACATAACTAATCACTTAGGCCCTGATTAGCTGAAACGGGACTAACAGACAGCTGATTCACATAACTAATCACTTAGTCCCGTTTCAGCTAATCAGGGCCTAACACACAGCTGATTCACATAACTAATCACTTAGTCCTGTTTCAGCTAATCAGGGCCTAACACACAGCTGATTCACATAACTAATCACTTAGGCCCTGATTAGCTGAAACGGGACTAACAGACAGCTGATTCACATAACTAATCACTTAGGCCCTGATTAGCTGAAACGGGACTAACAGACAGCTGATTCACATAACTAATCACTTAGGCCCTGATTAGCTGAAACGGGACACGGTGCCATTCAGTGAGACTGATAGATAGATAATCGTAACTACTCAACTGATAAAAAAGGTTAGCGACTCTCCATTCTAATTCTTCATTGAATTATCTTTTTAAAGTATATTCCATTGTAATCTGTAATCTATTGTAATCCACAGCGTGTTGTAATCTGTAATCTATTGTAATCCACAGCGTGTTGTAATCTGTAATCTATTGTAATCCACAGCGTGTTGTAATCTGTAATCTATTGTAATCCACAGCGTGTTGTAATCTGTAATCTATTGTAATCCACAGCGTGTTGTAATCTGTAATCTATTGTAATCCACAGCGTGTTGTAATCTGTAATCTATTGTAATCCACAGCGTGTTGTAATCTGTAATCTATTGTAATCCACAGCGTGTTGTAATCTGTAATCTATTGTAATCCACAGCGTGTTGTAATCTGTAATCTATTGTAATCCACAGCGTGTTGTAATCTGTAATCTATTGTAATCCACAGCGTGTTGTAATCTGTAATCTATTGTAATCCACAGCGTGTTGTAATCTGTAATCTATTGTAATCCACAGCGTGTTGTAATCTGTAATCTATTGTAATCCACAGCGTGTTGTAATCTGTAATCTATTGTAATCCACAGCGTGTTGTAATCTGTAATCTATTGTAATCCACAGCGTGTTGTAATCTGTAATCTATTGTAATCCACAGCGTGTTGTAATCTGTAATCTATTGTAATCCACAGCGTGTTGTAATCTGTAATCTATTGTAATCCACAGCGTGTCGCGTAACAAGTCGGAGAAGAAGAGACGAGACCAGTTCAATGTCCTCATCAAGGAGCTGGGCACCATGTTGCCTGGCATCACACGCAAGATGGACAAGTCCACCATCCTGCAGAAGAGCATCGACTTCCTGTGTAAACACAACGGTACCCGTCCCCTTTACTACCCCTTTCTGTTTCTACTTCCTGTTGTTGTGATGAATGTAAACAAACGGAGCTGTTGCTTTTGAGAGTCATGGACATATAACTAAAATGTTAATTATTCTTGAGTAATGTCATGAATATGTATATATATATACATTATTGAGGAGTGTACATTGAAGAAATGAGGAGCAAATAGTGTTTTAAAATAGAGTATTTTAGGTACCGGGGAATGTCCCTTTATGATCTGATCTCAGAAGTTGACTGGTGAAGGTCCCTTAATGTTCTTATCAGGGTCAGAAGTTGACTGGTGAAGGTCCCTTAATGTTCTTATCAGGGTCAGAAGTTGACTGGTGAAGGTCCCTTAATGTTCTTATCAGGATCAGAAGTTGACTGGTGAAGGTCCCTTTATGATCTTATCAGGATCAGAAGTTGACTTCATTGTATAAATGGTGTATTCGGATGTATAATTTCTATATAGTATATTGTGCGTATTCTCACGTATATTTCTAAACACTATGATGTGTATGTGTCTCTAACAGAGATCTCTGCTCAGTCTGAGTCCAGTGAGATCAGACAGGACTGGAAACCTCCGTTCCTTAGCAACGAGGAGTTCACCCAGCTCATGCTGGAGGTGAGATACACAACATTACCCTACGATTACTACTACTGTACTACCCTACTAATACTACTACAATACTACCATACTATTACTAATATTACTACAGTATTACCCTACTACTACTACTACAGTACTACCCTACTAATACTACTACAATACTACCCTACGATTACTAATATTACTACAGTATTACCCTACTATTACTCCTACAGTACTACCCTACCATTATTAATACTACTACAGTACTACCTTACTAATACTAATATTACTACAGTACTACCCTACTATTATTAATACTACTACAGTATTACCCTACTATTACAGTACTACCCTACTAATACTACTACAATACTACCCTACTATTACTAATAGTACTACAGTATTACCCTACTACTACTACTACTACAGTACTACCCTACTAATACTACTACAATACTACCCTACTATTACTAATATTACTACAGTATTACCCTACTACTACTACTACAGTACTACCCTACTAATACTACTACAATACTACCCTACGATTACTAATATTACTACAGTATTACCCTACTATTACTCCTACAGTACTACCCTACCATTATTAATACTACTACAGTACTACCTTACTAATACTAATATCACTACAGTACTACTCTACTATTATTAATACTACTACAGTATTACCCCACTATTACAGTACTACCCTACTAATACTACTACAATACTACCCTACTATTACTAATATTACTACAGTATTACCCTACTACTACTACTACTACAGTACTACCCTACTAATACTACTACAATACTACCCTACTATTACTAATATTACTACAGTATTACCCTACTATTACTCCTACAGTACTACCCTACTATTATTAATACTACTACAGTACTACCCTACTATTACAGTACTACCCTACTATTACTAATATTACTACAGTATTACCCTACTATTACTCCTACAGTACTACCCTACTATTATTAATACTACTACAGTACTACCCTACTAATACTAATATTACTACAGTACTACCCTACTATTATTAATACTACTACAGTATTACCCTACTATTACAGTACTACCCTACTATTACTAATATTACTACAGTATTACCCTACTACTACTACTACAGTACTACCCTACTAATACTACTACAATACTACCCTACTATTACTAACATTACTACAGTATTACCCTACTACTACAGTACTACCCTACTAATATTACTACAATACTACCCTACGATTACTAATATTACTACAGTATTACCCTACTATTACTCCTACAGTACTACCCTACTATTATTAATACTACTACAGTACTACCCTACTATTACAGTACTACCCTACTATTATTAATACTACTACAGTATTACCCTACTACTACAGTACTACCCTACTGTAACAGTCGTATTAACTAAACTGTAATGTTGTGTTGTAGGCTCTGGAATGACAGACTAGTTACAGTCGTATTAACTAATGACAGACTAGTTACAGTCGTATTAACTAATGACAGACTAGTTACAGTCGTATTAACTAAGCTGTAATGTTGTGTTGTAGGCTCTGGAATGACAAACTAGTTACAGTCGTATTAACTAATGACAGACTAGTTACAGTCCTATTAACTAAACTGTAATGTTGTGTTGGAGGCTCTGGAATGACAGACTAGTTACAGTCCTATTAACTAAACTGTAATGTTGTGTTGGAGGCTCTGGAATGACAGACTAGTTACAGTCGTATTAACTAATGACAGACTGGTTACAGTCGTATTAACTAATGACAGACTAGTTACAGTTGTATTAACTAATGACAGACTAGTTACAGTCGTATTAACTAATGACAGACTAGTTACAGTCGTATTAACTAATGACAGACTAGTTACAGTCGTATTAACTAAGCTGTAATGTTGTGTTGTAGGCTCTGGAATGACAAACTAGTTACAGTCGTATTAACTAATGACAGACTAGTTACAGTCGTATTAACTAAACTGTAATGTTGTGTTGTAGGCTCTGGAATTACAGACTAGTTACAGTCGTATTAACTAATGACAGACTAGTTACAGTCCTATTAACTAAACTGTAATGTTGTGTTGGAGGCTCTGGAATGACAGACTAGTTACAGTCCTATTAACTAAACTGTAATGTTGTGTTGGAGGCTCTGGAATGACAGACTAGTTACAGTCGTATTAACTAATGACAGACTGGTTACAGTCGTATTAACTAATGACAGACTAGTTACAGTCGTATTAACTAATGACAGACTAGTTACATTCGTATTAACTAATGCCAGACTAGTTACAGTCGTATTAACTAATGACAGACTAGTTACAGTCATATTAACTAAACTGTAATGTTGTGTTGTAGGCTCTGGAATGACAGACTAGTTACAGTCGTATTAACTAATGACAGACTAGTTAGTCGTATTAACTAATGACAGACTAGTTACAGTCGTATTAACTAATGACAGACTAGTTACAGTCGTATTAACTAATGACAGACTAGTTACAGTCATATTAACTAATGACAGACTAGTTACAGTCATATTAACTAATGACAGACTAGTTAGTCGTATTAACTAATGACAGACTAGTTACAGTCATATTAACTAATGACAGACTAGTTACAGTCGTATTAACTAATGACAGACTAGTTACAGTCGTATTAACTAAACTGTAATGTTGTGTTGTAGGCTCTGGAATGACAGACTAGTTACAGTCGTATTAACTAATGACAGACTAGTTACAGTCCTATTAACTAAACTGTAATGTTGTGTTGGAGGCTCTGGAATGACAGACTAGTTACAGTCCTATTAACTAAACTGTAATGTTGTGTTGGAGGCTCTGGAATGACAGACTAGTTACAGTCGTATTAACTAATGACAGACTGGTTACAGTCGTATTAACTAATGACAGACTAGTTACAGTCGTATTAACTAATGACAGACTAGTTACAGTCGTATTAACTAATGACAGACTAGTTACAGTCATATTAACTAAACTGTAATGTTGTGTTGTAGGCTCTGGAATGACAGACTAGTTACAGTCGTATTAACTAATGACAGACTAGTTAGTCGTATTAACTAATGACAGACTAGTTACAGTCATATTAACTAATGACAGACTAGTTACAGTCGTATTAACTAATGACAGACTAGTTACAGTCGTATTAACTAATGACAGACTAGTTACAGTCGTATTAACTAATGACAGACTAGTTACAGTCGTATTAACTAATGACAGACTAGTTACAGTCATATTAACTAATGACAGACTAGTTACAGTCATATTAACTAATGACAGACTAGTTACAGTCATATTAACTAATGACAGACTAGTTACAGTCGTATTAACTAATGACAGACTAGTTACAGTCGTATTAACTAAACTGTAATGTTGTGTTGTAGGCTCTGGAATGACAGACTAGTTACAGTCGTATTAACTAATGACAGACTAGTTACAGTCCTATTAACTAAACTGTAATGTTGTGTTGGAGGCTCTGGAATGACAGACTAGTTACAGTCCTATTAACTAAACTGTAATGTTGTGTTGGAGGCTCTGGAATGACAGACTAGTTACAGTCCTATTAACTAAACTGTAATGTTGTGTTGGAGGCTCTGGAATGACAGACTAGTTACAGTCGTATTAACTAATGACAGACTGGTTACAGTCGTATTAACTAATGACAGACTAGTTACAGTCGTATTAACTAATGACAGACTAGTTACAGTCGTATTAACTAAACTGTAATGTTGTGTTGTAGGCTCTGGAATGACAGACTAGTTACAGTCGTATTAACTAATGACAGACTAGTTACAGTCGTATTAACTAAACTGTTGTGTTGTGTTGTAGGCTCTGGAATGACAGACTAGTTACAGTCGTATTAACTAATGACAGACTAGTTACAGTCGTATTAACTAAGCTGTAATGTTGTGTTGTAGGCTCTGGAATGACAGACTAGTTACAGTTGTATTAACTAATGACAGACTGGTTACAGTCGTATTAACTAATGACAGACTAGTTACAGTCGTATTAACTAAACTGTAATGTTGTGTTGTAGGCTCTGGAATGACAGACTAGTTACAGTCGTATTAACTAATGACAGACTGGTTACAGTCGTATTAACTAATGACAGACTAGTTACAGTCGTATTAACTAAGCTGTAATGTTGTGTTGGAGGCTCTGGATGGATTCTTCACAGTAGTAATACAGTATTACCCTACTATTATTAATACTACTACAGTACTACCCTACTATTACAGTACTACCCTACTATTATTAATACTACTTTCAGTATTACCCTACTATTACAGTACTACCCTACTACTACAGTACTACCCTACTGTAACAGTCGTATTAACTAAGCTGTAATGTTGTGTTGGAGGCTCTGGATGGATTCTTCATAGCGATAATGACAGACGGGAACATCATCTACGTCTCTGAGAGCGTCACCTCCTTACTGGAACACCTGCCGGTGAGTCGGACTGTCTGTGTTTCGATTCGTACCACAATACTATTGGACAGAAGGGTTTGGTTCCAATGCGCAGTACCACAATACTATTGGGCGGAAGGGTTTGGTTCCAATGCATAGTACCACAATACTATTGGACAGAAGGGTTTGGTTCCAATGCGCAGTACCACAATCCTATTGGACAGAAGGGTTTGGTTCCAATGCATAGTACCACAATACTATTGGACAGAAGGGTTTGGTTCCAATGCGCAGTACCACAATACTATTGGACAGAAGGGTTTGGTTCCAATGCGCAGTACCAAGAGCAGCATTATCTGATATAATTTGACCAGGTAAGTTGACTGAGAACACATGGTCATTTACAGCAACGACCTGGGGAAGAGTTACAGGGAGGAGGGGATAAATGAGCCAATAGGAAGCTGAGGATGATTAGGTGGCCATGATGGTTTGAGGGTCAGATTGGAAGTTTAGCCAGGACACCGGGGTTAACACCCCTACTCTTACGATGAGTACCATGGGATCTTTAGTGACCACAGAGAGTCACGACACCTGTTTAGCGTCCCATCTGAAAGACGGCACCCTACACAGGGCAATGTCCCCAATCACTGCCCTGGGGCATTGTTTTTTATTTTATTTTTTTAAGACCAGAAGAAAGAGTGCCTCCTACTGGCCCTTCAACACCACTTCCAGTAGCATCTGGTCTCCCATCCAGGGACCAATCAGGACCGACCCTGCTTAGCTTCTGAAACAAGCCATCAGTGGGATACATGGTGGTGTGCTGCTGGCATGCAATTAACTAATTACAATTATTTGTTTCCTACTTAAAAATGTACTTGGATGTTTGAAAGTGTACAATAAAATGTTTCTATACCTTCCCCAGTTGTGTTGAACTCAATGTGGTGTGTGTGTGTGTTGTGTTGTGTTTGTGTTTGTGTGTGTGTGTGTGTGTGTGTGTGTGTTCCACAGTCGGACCTGCAGGACCAGAACCTGTTAAACTTCCTCCCCCTGAATGAACACTCGGAGGTGTACAAGGCTCTCTCCAAACACCCGTCCGACCCCGAGAGCCTCGGACCAGAGTACCTCAAGAGTGAGTAACACCCAATCACATTGCCACCTTATTGGCTGCTGGCCTATCACGTCGCTTCATATACACTGCCGTCCAATCAGATCACTTGTTTTATACTGCAAGCAGTCATCTGCAAATATAATCGGCCATGTTGTATCTGTAAAAAAATCTGTAAACACTGTAAAAAAATGTTTTTAAGAGAAATGATTGTAAACGTAGTTAAGGTTGGTGTTCGTTGTGTTTGGTATTTTAATCGTGATTACAGCCAAGAACCAGCTGGAGTTTTGTTGCCACGTGCTGAGAGGAACCATCGACCCTAAAGAACCTGCCGTCTACGAACACGTCAAATTCACAGGCAACTTCAAGTCGCTGAACGACGGTGAGCGTCTGGTTTCCTTAGAAACTGGTCTTGTTTTATCAGCTGGGGAACAGAATAAACATCTGTTAGTTTGATCATCTGTTCTGGTTTCTACTCACGGTAACGCTCTCCTCTCCTCTCCCCTCCTCCCCCCTCTCCCTTCCTCTCCTCTCCTCCTCTCCTCTCCTCTCCTCCCGCCTCTCCCTTCCTCTCCTCTCCCCTCCTCCCCCCTCCTCTCCTCTCCTCTCCTCTCCTCTCCTCTCTCTAGTCCCCAACACCACCAGGAATGGTTTAGCAGGAGTGTTACAGAGATCCCTACAACCTGCCTTTGATGACCTGGTCTGCTTCGTAGCCACCGTCAGGCTGGCTAAACCACAGTTCATCAAGGTGACATACACCACACACACACACACACACACACACACACACACACACACACACACACACACACACACACACACACACACACACACACACACACACACACAAACACTAGCGCTGAGCAATTACTGCTTCTTGAGGTCGGTTCGGTTTCGGTTCGATTAAATGAAAAAGTAATCCTGGTTTTTCGATTTCAATCATTTATTTCTAAACATTAAATGCACTATGCATTATGTGGGTTGAACTCTGTAACAACACAGAAGTCCCATGATGCTTAGCGACGGTCCATTACTGCTTATTACTTATTAACCTTCAGATATTCACACTACTTTATTTTAATTAAATATTTAAGTTCTGTATGTTACATTTGGTTTATTTGATGACTTTATTATTTCTTTCCAAGTCATCGTCTCGTCTCAACAGAGCTGCTGTCTGACAAAAACACTATTTTAATATATATTCGTAGTAAACAAGACATTATTTAATGACTGCTGAATATCAACTATCAATCACTTAGATCCTGTATTTCCGGGTAGAGATACCGCACGAAGAAACTGCTCTTGATCGCACGTTCTTCTCTCTTCTCTAGGCGTGCAAAGGATTATGGTCATTGTAGTTAATTACCATGTTTTCTGAGCTAAACTATGTAGAATATTGGCCTGTTGAAAACTACAACCCCCTACTACAACGCACAGTTCAGGCTTGATCTGATTTATCTCTAGAAAAACTACGCCTTGAGCTCACATTTTAAAAAAAAACTGAACGAAATGGAATTCAAAAAAATGTAACCAACATTAGTCAGTTACTTGTTTAAAAGCTCAAAATGAATCAACATTTTGGTTAATCGCTCAGCACTAACACACACACACACACACACACACACACACACACACACACACACACACACACACACACACACAAAATGAAGTAACATAGAGTTGATGGTCAAGCCTATTTAACAAACAGTATTTAAACGCAACAAAGCTACACCTGCATATAGATATTTTTCTATATTATATACACTCACCGGACAGTTTATTAGGTACACCACCCTGTTCATTAAAATGGGTCACTCCTACAGACAGTGAGTCACGTGACCAGGGCTTGCTATATAAACCAGGCAGACAGGCTTCAAGGCATTCAGTTACTGTTCTTTCGAATATCAGAATGGGCAGAACTAGTGACCTAAGAGGCTTTGCGGTATGATTGTCGGTGGCAGATCTAGTATCTCAGAAATGGACGCCCACCTGGGCTTTTCACGACTGTGTCTAGCGTTTACCAAGAACGGTGCGACAAAACGAGGAACGTCCAATCAGCAGCAGTCCTGTGGGTGAAAACAGCTGGTTAATGAGAGAGGTCCAAGGAGAATGGCAGGAATGGTTGGAGCTAACAGGAGGGCCACAAACAGACAAATGGAGGCGCTCTACAACCAACAGTGGGTTGAGGTAACAGGAGGGCCACAAACAGACAAATGGAGGCGCACTACAACCAACAGTGGGTTGAGCTAACAGGAGGACCACAAACAGACAAATGGAGGCACTACAACCAACAGTGGGTTGAGCTAACAGGAGGACCACAAACAGACAAATGGAGGCACTACAACCAACAGTGGGTTGAGCTAACAGGAGGGCCACAAACAGACAAATGGAGGCACTACAACCAACAGTGGGTTGAGCTAACAGGAGGGCCACAAACAGACAAATGGAGGCACTACAACCAACAGTGGGTTGAGCTAACAGGAGGGCCACAAACAGACAAATGGAGGCACTACAACCAACAGTGGGTTGAGCTAACAGGAGGGCCACAAACAGACAAATGGAGGCACTACAACCAACAGTGGGTTGAGCTAACAGGAGGGCCACAAACAGACAAATGGAGGCACTACAACCAACAGTGGGTTGAGCTAACAGGAGGGCCACAAACAGACAAATGGAGGCGCACTACAACCAACAGTGGGTTGAGCTAACAGGAGGGCCACAAACAGACAAATGGAGGCACTACAACCAACAGTGGGTTGAGCTAACAGGAGGGCCACAAACAGACACATGGAGGCACTACAACCAACAGTGGGTTGAGCTAACAGGAGGGCCACAAACAGACAAATGGAGGCACTACAACCAACAGTGGGTTGAGCTAACAGGAGGGCCACAAACAGACAAATGGAGGCACTACAACCAACAGTGGGTTGAGCTAACAGGAGTGCCACAAACAGACAAATGGAGGCACTACAACCAACAGTGGGTTGAGCTAACAGGAGGGCCACAAACAGACAAATGGAGGCACTACAACCAACAGTGGGTTGAGCTAACAGGAGGACCACAAACAGAGAAATGGAGGCACTACAACCAACAGTGGGTTGCAGAACGGCATCCCAGAACGCACAACTCGTTGGTCCTTGTCAAGGACGGGCTGTTGCAGCAGACGACCAAATCAAATGTATTTATATAGCCCTTCTTACATCAGCTGATATCTCAAAGTGCTGTACAGAAACCCAGCCTAAAACCCCAAACAGCAAGCAATGCAGGTGTTGAAGCACGGGGGCTAGGAAAACTCCCTAGAAAGGCCAGAAAACTAGGAAGAAACCTAGAGAGGAACCAGACCACTCCTGGTTCCACTCCTATCAGCTAAAAACAAGAAGAAGCAGCTCCAGTGGGCACACGATCACCAACACTGGACAATTGAGAAGTGGAAAAACATGGCCTGGAACGTGATAGATGATTTCAGTTTACTAGAGTCTCCTGGTCCGTCCCCAAGACCTCTACCCAATAGAGCAACGATGGGATGAGATGGAACGGGCTGTTAGCAGCATGAATGTACCACCGCCCAATCTGCAGCAACTGTGTGATGGCTGTGGAACGTTTCAGACACCTTGTAGAATCCATTCCCCCGAATAATTCAGGCCGTTCTGGAGGCAAAATGAGTCCAACCAGGTACTAGATTGTTGTACCTAATAAACTGTCCACTGAGTGTATATTGTCTATCTATATTCAATCATCTATATTAAATGTAAGATATATTGATATCTATCTTGTTGTCTATCCCTCCATAGGAGATGTGTACAGTGGTGGAGCCCAATGAAGAGTTCACCTCCCGACACAGTCTGGAGTGGAAGTTCCTATTCCTAGACCACAGGTAACACAGTCTGGAGTGGAAGTTCCTATTCCTAGACCACAGGTAACACAGTCTGGAGTGGAAGTTCCTATTCCTAGACCACAGGTAACACAGTCTCTAGTAGTTATTATTACTAGACCACAGGTAACACAGTCTCTAGTAGTTATTATTCCTAGACCACAGGTAACACAGTCTGGAGTGGAAGTTCCTATTCCTAGACCACAGGTAACACAGTCTGGAGTGGAAGTTATTATTCCTAGACCACAGGTAACACAGTCTCTAGTAGTTATTATTACTAGACCACAGGTAACACAGTCTCTAGTAGTTCTTATTACTAGACCACAGGTAACACAGTCTATAGTAGTTATTATTACTAGACCACAGGTAACACAGTCTGGAGTGGAAGTTATTATTCCTAGATCACAGGTAACACAGTCTCTAGTAGTTATTATTACTAGACCACAGGTAACACAGTCTCTAGTAGTTATTATTCCTAGACCACAGGTAACACAGTCTCTAGTAGTTATTATTACTAGACCACAGGTAACACAGTCTCTAGTAGTTCTTATTACTAGACCACAGGTAACACAGTCTATAGTAGTTCTTATTACTAGACCACAGGTAACAGTCTCTAGTTCTTATAGCTAAGCTTGTGGGGACACACAAGTCAGTCCCATTCAAAATCCTATTTTCCCTAACCCTGTACTCTTACCCTAACCTTAACCCAAAATCCTAACCTTAAACCTAACCCTAACTACTTACCCTAAAACTAACCCTAGCTCCTAACCCTAGCTCCTAACCCTAGCTCCTAACCCTAGCTCCTAACCCTAGCTCCTAACCCTAGCTTCTAACCCTAGCTCCTAACCCTAGCTCCTAACCCTAGCTCCTAGCTCCTAACCCTAGCTCCTAACCCTAGCTCCTAACCCTAAAACTAACCCTAGCTCCTAACCCTAAAACTAACCCTAGCTCCTAACCCTAGCTCCTAACCCTAGCTCCTAACCCTAGCTCCTAACCCTAAAACTAACCCTAGCTCCTAACCATAGCTCCTAACCCTAAAACTAACCCTAGCTCCTAACCCTAGCTCCTAGCTCCTAACCCTAGCTCCTAACCCTAGCTCTTAACCCTAGCTCCTAACCCTAGCTCTTAACCCTAGCTCTTAACCCTAGCTCTTAACCCTAGCTCTTAACCCTAGCTCTTAACCCTAGCTCCTAACCCTAGCTCCTAACCCTAGCTCCTAACCCTAGCTCCTAAACCTAGCTCCTAGCTCCTAACCCTAGCTCCTAACCCTAGCTCCTAACCCTAGCTCCTAACCCTAGCTCCTAACGCTAAAACTAACCCTAGCTCCTAACCCTAGTTCCTAACCCTAGTTCCTAACCCTAGCTCCTAACCCTAGCTCCTAACCCTAGCCCCTAACCCTAGCTCCTAACCCTAAAACTAACCCTAGCTCTTAACCCTAAAACTAACCCTAGCTCCTAACCCTAGTTCCTAACCCTAGTTCCTAACCCTAGCTCCTAACCCTAGCCCCTAACCCTAGCTCTTAACCCTAAAACTAACCCTAGCTCTTAACCCTAAAACTAACCCTAGCTCCTAACCCTAGCTTCTAACCCTAGCTTCTAACCCTAGCTCCTAACCCTAGCTCCTAACCCTAAAACTGACCCTAGCGCCTAACCCTAGCGCCTAACCCTAGCGCCTAACCCTAGCGCCTAACCCTAGCGCCTAACCCTAGCTCCTAACCCTAGCTCCTAACCCTAGCTCCTGACGTAATTCTAACACTAATTCTCACTTTAACTCTAAACCCTCCTAGAAACAGCATTTGACCCTGTGGGGACTAGCAAAATGTCCCCAGTTGGTCAAATCTTTGTTCCTTTACTGTTGTTGTGGGGACACACACACACACACACACACACACACACACACACAAAAGTGGTATTATTGTTAATAAGCAGGCTGGGTAACTGATTATTTCATTTCCTCCCTAAAGGGCTCCACCAATCATAGGCTACCTTCCATTTGAGGTTCTGGGGACGTCGGGTTACGACTACTATCATGTAGACGACCTGGGGACACTGGCCAAGTGTCACGAACACTGTGAGTTACACACACACACGCGCACACACACACACACACACACACACACACACACACACACACACTCTGACCGCCCCTCTCTCCTCTCTGTCTAGTGATGCAGTATGGTAAAGTTACTACAGGTTCCTCCTCTCTGTCTAGTGATGCAGTATGGTAAAGTTACTACAGGTTCCTCCTCTCTGTCTAGTGATGCAGTATGGTAAAGTTACTACAGGTCCCTCTCCTCTCTGTCTAGTGATGCAGTATGGTAAAGTTACTACAGGTCCCTCTCCTCTCTCCTCTCTGTCTAGTGATGCAGTATGGTAAAGTTACTACAGGTTCCTCTCCTCTCTCCTCTCTGTCTAGTGATGCAGTATGGTAAAGTTACTACAGGTTCCTCTCCTCTCTCCTCTCTGTCTAGTGATGCAGTATGGTAAAGTTACTACAGGTCCCTCTCCTCTCTGTCTAGTGATGCAGTATGGTAAAGTTACTACAGGTTCCTCTCCTCTCTCCTCTCTGTCTAGTGATGCAGTATGGTAAAGTTACTACAGGTTCCTCCTCTCTGTCTAGTGATGCAGTATGGTAAAGTTACTACAGGTTCCTCTCCTCTCTCCTCTCTGTCTAGTGATGCAGTATGGTAAAGTTACTACAGGTTCCTCTCCTCTCTCCTCTCTGTCTAGTGATGCAGTATGGTAAAGTTACTACAGGTTCCTCTCCTCTCTCCTCTCTGTCTAGTGATGCAGTATGGTAAAGTTACTACAGGTTCCTCTCCTCTCTCCTCTCTGTCTAGTGATGCAGTATGGTAAAGTTACTACAGGTCCCTCTCCTCTCTGTCTAGTGATGCAGTATGGTAAAGTTACTACAGGTCTCTCTCCTCTCTCCTCTCTGTCTAGTGATGCAGTATGGTAAAGTTACTACAGGTCTCTCTCCTCTCTGTCTAGTGATGCAGTATGGTAAAGTTACTACAGGTTCCTCTCCTCTCTCCTCTCTGTCTAGTGATGCAGTATGGTAAAGTTACTACAGGTCTCTCTCCTCTCTGTCTAGTGATGCAGTATGGTAAAGTTACTACAGGTCTCTCTCCTCTCTGTCTAGTGATGCAGTATGGTAAAGTTACTACAGGTTCCTCTCCTCTCTCCTCTCTGTCTAGTGATGCAGTATGGTAAAGTTACTACAGGTTCCTCTCCTCTCTCCTCTCTGTCTAGTGATGCAGTATGGTAAAGTTACTACAGGTCCCTCTCCTCTCTGTCTAGTGATGCAGTATGGTAAAGTTACTACAGGTCTCTCTCCTCTCTGTCTAGTGATGCAGTATGGTAAAGTTACTACAGGTCCCTCTCCTCTCTCCTCTCTGTCTAGTGATGCAGTATGGTAAAGTTACTACAGGTTCCTCTCCTCTCTCCTCTCTGTCTAGTGATGCAGTATGGTAAAGTTACTACAGGTCCCTCTCCTCTCTGTCTAGTGATGCAGTATGGTAAAGTTACTACAGGTTCCTCTCCTCTCTGTCTAGTGATGCAGTATGGTAAAGTTACTACAGGTCTCTCTCCTCTCTCCTCTCTGTCTAGTGATGCAGTATGGTAAAGTTACTACAGGTTCCTCTCTCCTCTCTCCTCTCTGTCTAGTGATGCAGTATGGTAAAGTTACTACAGGTTCCTCTCCTCTCTCCTCTCTGTCTAGTGATGCAGTATGGTAAAGTTACTACAGGTCCCTCTCCTCTCTGTCTAGTGATGCAGTATGGTAAAGTTACTACAGGTTCCTCTCCTCTCTGTCTAGTGATGCAGTATGGTAAAGTTACTACAGGTCTCTCTCCTCTCTCCTCTCTGTCTAGTGATGCAGTATGGTAAAGTTACTACAGGTTCCTCTCTCCTCTCTCCTCTCTGTCTAGTGATGCAGTATGGTAAAGTTACTACAGGTTCCTCTCCTCTCTCCTCTCTGTCTAGTGATGCAGTATGGTAAAGTTACTACAGGTCGCTCTCCTCTCTGTCTAGTGATGCAGTATGGTAAAGTTACTACAGGTCTCTCTCCTCTCTCCTCTCTGTCTAGTGATGCAGTATGGTAAAGTTACTACAGGTTCCTCTCCTCTCTCCTCTCTGTCTAGTGATGCAGTATGGTAAAGTTACTACAGGTTCCTCTCCTCTCTCCTCTCTGTCTAGTGATGCAGTATGGTAAAGTTACTACAGGTTCCTCTCCTCTCTCCTCTCTGTCTAGTGATGCAGTATGGTAAAGTTACTACAGGTTCCTCTCCTCTCTCCTCTCTGTCTAGTGATGCAGTATGGTAAAGTTACTACAGGTCCCTCTCCTCTCTGTCTAGTGATGCAGTATGGTAAAGTTACTACAGGTCTCTCTCCTCTCTCCTCTCTGTCTAGTGATGCAGTATGGTAAAGTTACTACAGGTCTCTCTCCTCTCTGTCTAGTGATGCAGTATGGTAAAGTTACTACAGGTTCCTCTCCTCTCTCCTCTCTGTCTAGTGATGCAGTATGGTAAAGTTACTACAGGTCTCTCTCCTCTCTGTCTAGTGATGCAGTATGGTAAAGTTACTACAGGTCTCTCTCCTCTCTGTCTAGTGATGCAGTATGGTAAAGTTACTACAGGTTCCTCTCCTCTCTCCTCTCTGTCTAGTGATGCAGTATGGTAAAGTTACTACAGGTTCCTCTCCTCTCTCCTCTCTGTCTAGTGATGCAGTATGGTAAAGTTACTACAGGTCCCTCTCCTCTCTGTCTAGTGATGCAGTATGGTAAAGTTACTACAGGTCTCTCTCCTCTCTGTCTAGTGATGCAGTATGGTAAAGTTACTACAGGTCCCTCTCCTCTCTCCTCTCTGTCTAGTGATGCAGTATGGTAAAGTTACTACAGGTTCCTCTCCTCTCTCCTCTCTGTCTAGTGATGCAGTATGGTAAAGTTACTACAGGTCCCTCTCCTCTCTGTCTAGTGATGCAGTATGGTAAAGTTACTACAGGTTCCTCTCCTCTCTGTCTAGTGATGCAGTATGGTAAAGTTACTACAGGTCTCTCTCCTCTCTCCTCTCTGTCTAGTGATGCAGTATGGTAAAGTTACTACAGGTTCCTCTCTCCTCTCTCCTCTCTGTCTAGTGATGCAGTATGGTAAAGTTACTACAGGTTCCTCTCCTCTCTCCTCTCTGTCTAGTGATGCAGTATGGTAAAGTTACTACAGGTCGCTCTCCTCTCTGTCTAGTGATGCAGTATGGTAAAGTTACTACAGGTCTCTCTCCTCTCTCCTCTCTGTCTAGTGATGCAGTATGGTAAAGTTACTACAGGTTCCTCTCCTCTCTGTCTAGTGATGCAGTATGGTAAAGTTACTACAGGTCGCTCTCCTCTCTGTCTAGTGATGCAGTATGGTAAAGTTACTACAGGTCTCTCTCCTCTCTCCTCTCTGTCTAGTGATGCAGTATGGTAAAGTTACTACAGGTTCCTCTCTCCTCTCTCCTCTCTGTCTAGTGATGCAGTATGGCAAAGGGAAGTCGTGTTACTACAGGTTCCTGACCAAAGGTCAACAGTGGATCTGGCTCCAGACTCGTCACTACATCACCTATCACCAGTGGAACTCCAGGCCTGAGTTCATCGTCTGCACGCACACCGTCGTCAGGTAGGGAGGACATGTTATGGTAATGTTGAACTTCTAATGGGCAGGCGGGACGGTAAACGTCAGACGAAGGTCGAACGCCAACGACCAACAGGCACACCTCATCTCACTGTCCAATCAGAAAAGATCTGTTGAACTTCTAATGGGCAGGCGGGACGGTAAACGTCAGACGAAGGTCGAACGCCAACGACCAACAGGCACACCTCATCTCACTGTCCAATCAGAAAAGATCTGTTTAACTCCTTATGGAGAGGTGACTTGTTCTGTTCTCTGTGTAGCTATGGAGAGGTGACTTGTTCTGTCTCTCTGTGTAGCTATGGAGAGGTGACTTGTTCTGTCTCTCTGTGTAGCTATGGAGAGGTGACTTGTTCTGTTCTCTGTGTAGCTATGGAGAGGTGACTTGTTCTGTCTCTCTGTGTAGCTATGGAGAGGTGACTTGTTCTGTCTCTCTGTGTAGCTATGGAGAGGTGACTTGTTCTGTCTCTCTGTGTAGCTATGGAGAGGTGACTTGTTCTGTCTCTCTGTGTAGCTATGGAGAGGTGACTTGTTCTGTCTCTCTGTGTAGCTATGGAGAGGTGACTTGTTCTGTCTCTCTGTGTAGCTATGGAGAGGTGACTTGTTCTGTCTCTCTGTGTAGCTATGGAGAGGTGACTTGTTCTGTCTCTCTGTGTAACTATGGAGAGGTGACATGTTCTGTTCTCTGTGTAGCTATGGAGAGGTGACTTGTTCTGTCTCTCTGTGTAGCTATGGAGAGGTGACATGTTCTGTCTCTCTGTGTAACTATGGAGAGGTGACATGTTCTGTTCTCTGTGTAGCTACGCGGAGGTGAGGGCAGAGCAGCGTAGAGAGCTGGGTATCATTGAAGAGCCCCCCCCTGAAGTAACTGTGGACAAGGTGAGATTCATCACCATATTGATGTGTATTTTCCCTCTTTCATATTAATGTAACTATGACTGTCTAAGTGGTAGATATCTATCTGTTATTAATATAACTATGACTGTCTAGGTGATATCTATCTATCTGTTATTAATATAACTAGGACTGTCTAAGTGGTAGATATCTATCTGTTATTAATATAACTATGACTGTCTAGGTGATATCTATCTATCTGTTATTAATATAACTAGGACTGTCTAAGTGATATCTATCTGTTATTAATATAACTAGGACTGTCTAAGTGATATCTATCTGTTATTAATATAACTAGGACTGTCTAAGTGATATCTATCTATCTGTTATTAATATAACTAGGACTGTCTAAGTGATATCTATCTGTTATTAATATAACTAGGACTGTCTAATTGGTAGATATCTATCTGTTATTAATATAACTAGGACTGTCTAAGTGATATCTGTTATTAATATAACTAGGACTGTCTAAGTGATATCTATCTGTTATTAATATAACTAGGACTGTCTAAGTGATATCTATCTGTTATTAATATAACTAGGACTGTCTAAGTGATATCTATCTGTTATTAATATAACTAGGACTGTCTAAGTGATATCTATCTGTTATTAATGTAACTATGACTGTCTAAGTGGTAGATATCTGTTATTAATGTAACTAGGACTGTCTAAGTGATATCTATCTATCTGTTATTAATATAACTAGGACTGTCTAAGTGATATCTATCTATCTGTTATTAATATAACTAGGACTGTCTAAGTGATATCTGTTATTAATATAACTAAGACTGTCTAAGTGATATCTATCTGTTATTAATGTAACTATGACTGTCTAAGTGGTAGATATCTGTTATTAATATAACTAGGCCTGTCTAAGTGATATCTATCTATCTGTTATTAATATAACTAGGACTGTCTAAGTGATATCTATCTATCTGTTATTAATATAACTAGGACTGTCTAAGTGATATCTATCTGTTATTAATATAACTAGGACTGTCTAAGTGATATCTATCTATCTGTTATTAATATAACTAGGACTGTCTAAGTGATATCTATCTGTTATTAATATAACTAGGACTGTCTAAGTGATATCTATCTATCTGTTATTAATATAACTAGGACTGTCTAAGTGATATCTATCTATCTGTTATTAATATAACTAGGACTGTCTAAGTGATATCTATCTGTTATTAATATAACTAGGACTGTCTAAGTGATATCTGTTATTAATATAACTAGGACTGTCTAAGGGGTATATATCTATCTGTTATTAATATAACTATGACTGTCTAAGTGATATCTGTTATTAATATAACTAGGACTGTCTAAGTGATATCTATCTGTTATTAATATAACTAGGGCTGTCTAAGTGATATCTATCTGTTATTAATATAACTAGGAATGTCTAAGTGATATCTATCTGTTATTAATATAACTAGGACTGTCTAAGTGATATCTATCTATCTGTTATTAATATAACTAGGACTGTCTAAGTGATATCTATCTATCTGTTATTAATATAACTAGGACTGTCTAAGTGATATCTATCTGTTATTAATATAACTAGGACTGTCTAAGTGATATCTGTTATTAATATAACTAGGACTGTCTAAGTGATATCTATCTATCTGTTATTAATATAACTAGGACTGTCTAAGTGATATATATCTATCTGTTATTAATATAACTAGGACTGTCTAAGTGATATCTATCTGTTATTAATATAACTAGGACTGTCTAAGTGATATCTGTTATTAATATAACTAGGACTGTCTAAGTGATATCTATCTGTTATTAATATAACTAGGACTGTCTAAGGGGTAGATATCTATCTGTTATTAATATAACTATGACTGTCTAAGTGATATCTATCTGTTATTAATATAACTATGACTGTCTAAGTGGTAGTTATCTGGTATTAATATAACTATGACTGTCTAAGTGGTAGTTATTTGGTATTAATGTAACTATGACTGTCTAAGTGGTAGATGTCTATCTACCTCCATTGTGATTAGTTCCTTCTCCTCTCTCCTCCCTGAAGCAGAGTCAAGACAGTGGATCTGAGTCTCAGCTCAACACAGTTTCCAGCCTAAAAGAGGCCCTGGAACGCTTTGACCGTAGCCACACCCCCTCCTCCACCTCTCTGTCCTCACACAAGACCTCCTCACAGCTCTCAGACAACACCTGTACCTGTAAGAGAACACACACACACACACACAGACCACACACAGACCACACACACACACAAACACACACAGACACACACACACATCTCAGACCACTCACACATCGGTATCTCTGACTATAATAGGATCTCTCATCTCCATAGCAACAGCCTCCAAGCTCCACATGGACATGGCCACGCCCCCTCGTCAGTCACATGTTGCCTCCACCGTCGAGATGACATCACAGAGACGCTCCTCCATCAGCAGCCAGGTAAGCCCTGATTGGACAGAATGCGACTGGACAGAAAGTGATTGGACAGAACCCCCCCAAAAATAAGCAAGTTTGTTTTGACTGGGCGATTGGGTGAGTCCAACAGGTGCTATTAAAATACATAATGAATTGAATCTGTTGTGGAGGAGCAGGACATGACCAGGTCCAATTCAACCTGAGACGAATCTAAATTGAATCGACTCTGAATCAACTGCAACTGAATCAAACTCACACGGTATCTGTTGTCTGTGTTGGTGTGCGTGTGTAGTCTATAAGTTCTCAGACCACGGGACACAGTGTGGCTCCCGTCCATCCTGTGATACAACAACACCAACAACAAGAGGTGAGAAACGCCCGTCTATCTACCCTATTCACCTGGTACCCATCTATCCAAGGTTACAGCCCTATATAGTGCACTACTTTTGACTTTGCCCTATGGCGCCTGGTGAAAAGTAGTGTACTAAATAGTGAATAGGGTGCTTATTTGGGACACCGCTTAAGTGTGACGATCCTACAGCCATTCGGTACTAGTATGTCAGATAGCAGAACCTCCCTCCAGCCATTCAGACAGCAGACAGCAGAACCTCCCTCCAGCCATTCAGACAGCAGACAGCAGAACCTCCCTCCAGCCATTCAGACAGCAGAACCTCCCTCCAGCCATTCAGACAGCAGAACCTCCCTCCAGCCATTCAGACAGCAGATCCTCTCTACAGCCATTCAGACAGCAGAACCTCTCTACAGCCATTCAGTACTAGTATGTCAGATATCAGAACCTCCCTCGAGCCATTCAGACAGCAGATCCTCTCTACAGCCATTCAGACAGCAGAACCTCTCTTCAGCCATTCAGACAGCAGACAGCAGAACCTCCCTACAGCCATTCAGACAGCAGAACCTCTCTACAGCCATTCAGTACTAGTATGTCAGACAGCAGAACCTCCCTCCAGCCATTCAGACAGCAGAACCTCCCTCCAGCCATTCAGACAGCAGAACCTCCCTACAGCCATTCAGAAAGCAGAACCTCCCTCCAGCCATTCAGACAGCAGAGCCTCCTTACAGCCATTCAGTACTAGTATGTCAGACAGCAGAACCTCCCTCCAGCCATTCAGACAGCAGAACCTCCCTCCAGCCATTCAGACAGCAGAACCTCCCTACAGCCATTCAGACAGCAGAACCTCCCTCCAGCCATTCAGACAGCAGAGCCTCCTTACAGCCATTCAGACAGCAGAACCTCCCTACAGCCATTCAGACAGCAGAACCTCCCTCCAGCCATTCAGACAGCAGAACCTCCCTACAGCCATTCAGACAGCAGAACCTCCCTCCAGCCATTCAGACAGCAGAGCCTTCTTACAGCCATTCAGACAGCAGAACCTCCCTACAGCCATTCAGACAGCAGAACCTCCCTACAGCCATTCAGACAGCAGAACCTCTCTACAGCCATTCAGACAGCAGAACCTCTCTACAGCCATTCAGACAGCAGAACCTCCCTCCAGCCATTCAGACAGCAGAGCCTCCTTACAGCCATTCAGACAGCAGAACCTCCCTACAGCCATTCAGACAGCAGAACCTCCCTCCAGCCATTCAGACAGCAGAACCTCCCTACAGCCATTCAGACAGCAGAACCTCCCTCCAGCCATTCAGACAGCAGACAGCAGAACCTCCCTCCGGCCATGCAGTTCTAGTATGTCAGACAGCAGAACCTCCCTACAGTCATTCAGTACTAGTATGTCAGACAGCAGAACCTCCCTCCAGCGATTCAGCACTAGTATGTCAGACAGCAGAACCTCCCTCCAGCCATTCAGACAGCAGACAGCAGAACCTATTGTAGCCTGACGCTGCTTGCTGGTCATATAACATGGTGGGAACAATCTTTCTCCCTCTGTTTCCCTCTCTCTCTTCCCCCGTTACTCCCCCATCCAACCCCAAGCCGGTGCTAGAGTTCTCAGCCCAGGTGAATGCTATGCAGCACCTAAAGGACCAGCTGGAGCAGAGGACCAGGATGATTCAGGCCAACATCCAGAGACAGCAGGATGAACTCCGAGCCATACAGGACCAACTACACAGAGTACAGCCCCCAGCCATACAGGACCAACTACACAGAATACAGCCCCCAGCCATACAGGTAGGAGTTATATAGACCCCATACAGGACCAACTACACAGAGTACAGCCCCCAGCCATACAGGACCAACTACACAGAGTACAGCCCCCAGCCATACAGGTAGGAGTTATATAGACCCCATACAGGACCAACTACACAGAGTACAGCCCCCAGCCATACAGGACCAACTACACAGAGTACAGCCCCCAGCCATACAGGTAGGAGGTATATAGACCCCATACAGGTAGGAGATATATAGACCCCATACAGGTAGGAGATATATAGACCCCATACAGGTAGAATATATATATATATATATATAGACTCCATACAGGTAGAATATATATATATATAAATATATATAGACCCCATACAGGTAGAATATATATATATATATATAGACTCCATACAGGTAGAATATATATATATAAATATATATAGACCCCATACAGGTAGAATATATATATATATATATAGACTCCATACAGGTAGAATATATATATATATAAATATATATAGACCCCATACAGGTAGAATATATATATATATATATAGACTCCATACAGGTAGAATATATATATATAAATATATATAGACCCCATACAGGTAGAATATATATATATATATATAGACTCCATACAGGTAGGATATATATATATATATATATATATATATATATATATATATAGACTCCATACAGGTAGGATAAATATATATATATATATATATATATATATATATATATATATATAGACTCCATACAGGTAGAATATATATATATATATATATATATATATATATATATATATATATATATATATATATATATATATATATATATATATATATATATATATATATATATAGACTCCATACAGGTAGAATATATATATATATATATATATATATATATATATATATATAGAGACTCCATACAGGTAGGAGATATAGACCCCGTACAGGTAGGAGATATATAGACCCCATACAGGTAGGAGATATATAGACCCCATACAGGTAGAATATATATATATATATATATATATATATATATATATATAGACTCCATACAGGTAGAATATATATATATATAAATATATATAGACCCCATACAGGTAGAATATATATATATATATATATATATAGACTCCATACAGGTAGAATATATATATATATATATATATATATATATATATAGACCCCATACAGGTAGAATATATATATATAGACCCCATACAGGTAGAATATATATATATATAGACCCCATATAGGTAGAATATATATATATATATATATATATATATATATATATATATATATATATATATATATATATATATATATATATATATATATATATATAGACTCCATACAGGTAGGATATATATATATATATATATATATATATATATATATATATATATATATATATATATATATATATATATATATATATATAGACTCCATACAGGTAGAATATATATATATATATATATATATATATATATATATATTGACCCCATACAGGTAGAATATATTGACCCCATACAGGTAGGATATATATTGACCATATAGGACCAGCTACACAGAGCACAGCCTAGACCCCATACAGGTAGAATATATATATATATATATATTGACCCCATACAGGTAGAATATATATATATATATATATTGACCCCATACAGGTAGGATTTATATTGACCATATAGGACCAGCTACACAGAGCACAGCCTAGACCCCATACAGGTAGGATATATACACAGACAGATTTGCACAGAAATAAACACGCACATTGAGACCCGTATGATTGACAACTGTTGTTTCCGTGGTGATAGATGTTCGTGCAGCAGCCTGGCGGAGCTTTGAATGTCCAGCTGCCTCAGGTGGGGGTGGTGCCACAGGGAGCAGTTCTGACCAATCAGGTGCAGCAGACTGTCCTAAACCCAGCCCACACAGGAAGTCAGCTCACCATTCAGCAGCAGCAGTCACCTCCTCCTCAACAGAACCTTCAACTACAGCAAAACAACTCTCTCGCTCAGGTATTCAGCCAAGCAGTGGTATGTTGTTATGTTCATATTATCTTTATAAAACATTGTGTTGGGTTGTTTTTTTAATGTTATGGTATCTTATGTGTATTATATGTTATTTAGTAGTTATGTTATTTAGTTGTATGCTATGTTTTGTTAAGTTGTGTAATATAATCACCATGGTAATAGATGTAGCTGAACAGCTAGCCACTGTGTTAGACCTGTCTTATCAATTACATAATCTCTGTGAGAACCTGCTCTCTCTCTATCTCTCTGACATAATCTCTGTGAGAACCTGCTCTCTTTCTCTCTCTCTGACATCATCTCTGTGAGAACCTGCTCTCTCTCTCTCTCTGACATCATCTCTGTGAGAACCTGCTCTCTCTCTGACATCATCTCTGAGAACCTCCTCTCTCTCTCTGACATCATCTCTGTGAGAACCTCCTCTCTCTCTCTCTCTGACATCATCTCTGTGAGAACCTGCTCTCTCTCTCTCTCTGACATCATCTCTGTGAGAGCCTGCTCTCTCTCTCTCTCTCTCTGACATCATCTCTGTGAGAGCCTGCTCTCTCTCTCTCTCTCTCTCTCTCTCTCTGACATCATCTCTGTGAGAACCTGCTCTCTCTCTCTCTCTCTCTGACATAATCTCTGTGAGAACCTGCTCTCTCTCTCTCTCTCTGACATCATCTCTGTCTGCCCTGTGTCCCCCTCTAGGTCCAGCAGCAGCGTCAACAACAACAACAACAGCAGCAACCTGTCTATAACATGATCATGTCTCAGCCTGGCCAGCCCAACCTACTTCAGATCAGTACCAGTCTACCACAGAACAACACACAACAGGCTGTAGCCACCTTCACACAAGACAACACTCAGATACAGTATGTAAACACACACACACACACACACACACACACACACACACACACACACACACTGAGGCAGACACACACACACACATACTGAGAAAGACACACACACACACACACACACACTAAGGCAGACACACGCACGCACACACGCACGCACACACTGAGGCAGACACACACACACACACACTGAGGCAGACACGCACACACACACTGAGGCAGACACACACACACACACATACTGAGAAAGCCACACACACACACACACACACACACACATGACATAACACTCTCTCCGTCTCCACTCTGTTCTCCGAGACAAAAACAATCACACAAGTTCTGGGAAGTTGACTGGCTGGCTGGCTGACTGGCTGACTGGACTGGCTGACTGACTGACTGGCTGACTGGCTGACTGACTGGCTGGCTGGCTGGCTGGCTGGCTGGCTGGCTGGCTGGCTGGCTGGCTGACTGGCTGTACACACACTGATTACATATGGAGCATGTCTCCTCTCTCTCTCTGCAGGTTTCCGGCGGGCCAGCAGCTGGTGACTAAGTTAGTGACAGCCCCCATGGCATGTGGAGCGGTCATGGTCCCGACCTCTGTGTTCATGGGACAACCGGTCATCGCTTACAACCCCTTCGGAGGGCAGCAGGTAACACACACACATTCATACATGTATACACACACACACACTCACTCACCCCCCTAACACCCTAACCCTACCTCTCTCCTATCAGGGCGGTCAGACTCTGACCCTCCAGGCAGCCCAATCCCAACAGAACCAGCCTGACAGCCAGACACAGACGACTGTAGTGGCACAGAGTAACCAACAGGGGGCGCAGCAGCAGTTCGTACAGGTAACCTCTAGTTCTAACAGGTAACCTCTAGTTCTAACAGGTAACCTCTAGTTTCAACAGGTAACCTCTAGTTTCAACAGGTAACCTCTAGTTTCAACAGGTAACCTCTAGTTTCAACAGGTAACCTCTAGTTTCAACAGGTAACCTCTAGTTTCAACAGGTAACCTCTAGTTCTAACAGGTAACCTCTAGTTTCAACAGGTAACCTCTAGTTTCAACAGGTAACCTCTAGTTTCAACAGGTAACCTCTAGTTTCAACAGGTAACCTCTAGTTTCAACAGGTAACCTCTAGTTTCAACAGGTAACCTCTAGTTTCAACAGGTAACCTCTAGTTCTAACAGGTAACCTCTAGTTCTAACAGGTAACCTCTAGTTTCAACAGGTAACCTCTAGTTTCAACAGGTAACCTCTAGTTTCAACAGGTAACCTCTAGTTTCAACAGGTAACCTCTAGTTCTGACAGGTAACCTCTAGTTTCAACAGGTAACCTCTAGTTTCAACAGGTAACCTCTAGTTTCAACAGGTAACCTCTAGTTTCAACAGGTAACCTCTAGTTTCAACAGGTAACCTCTAGTTCTAACAGGTAACCTCTAGTTCTAAAAGGTAACCTCTAGTTTCAACAGGTAACCTCTAGTTTCAACAGGTAACCTCTAGTTTCAACAGGTAACCTCTAGTTTCAACAGGTAACCTCTAGTTCTGACAGGTAACCTCTAGTTCTAACAGGTAACCTCTAGTTCTAACAGGTAACCTCTAGTTTCAACAGGTAACCTCTAGTTTCAACAGCATCAGTTCTGACAGGTAACCTCTAGTTTCAACAGGTAACCTCTAGTTTCAACAGGTAACCTCTAGTTTCAACAGGTAACCTCTAGTTCTAACAGGTAACCTCTAGTTCTAACAGGTAACCTCTAGTTTCAACAGGTAACCTCTAGTTTCAACAGGTAACCTCTAGTTTCAACAGGTAACCTCTAGTTCTGACAGGTAACCTCTAGTTTCAACAGATAACCTCTAGTTTCAACAGGTAACCTCTAGTTTCAACAGATAACCTCTAGTTCTAACAGGTAACCTCTAGTTTCAACAGGTAACCTCTAGTTTCAACAGGTAACCTCTAGTTCTGACAGGTAACCTCTAGTTCTAACAGGTAACCTCTAGTTCTAACAGGTAACCTCTAGTTTCAACAGGTAACCTCTAGTTTCAACAGCATCAGTTCTAACAGGTAACCTCTAGTTCTAACAGGTAACCTCTAGTTTCAACAGGTTATCTCTAGTTTCAACAGGTAACCTCTAGTTTCAACAGGTAACCTCTAGTTTCAACAGGTAACCTCTAGTTTCAACAGGTAACCTCTAGTTTCAACAGGTAACCTCTAGTTTCAACAGGTAACCTCTAGTTTCAACAGGTAACCTCTAGTTTCAACAGGCAACCTCTAGTTCTGACAGGTAACCTCTAGTTTCAACAGGTAACCTCTAGTTTCAACAGGTAACCTCTAGTTTCAACAGGTAACCTCTAGTTTCAACAGGTAACCTCTAGTTTCAACAGGTAACCTCTAGTTTCAACAGCATCGGTTCTGACAGGTAACCTCTAGTTTCAACAGCATCGGTTCTGACAGGTAACCTCTAGTTTCAACAGCATCGGTTCTGACAGGTAACCTCTAGTTTCAACAGGTGACCTCTAGTTTCAACAGGTAACCTCTAGTTTCAACAGGTAACCTCTAGTTTCAACAGCATCAGTTCTGACAGGTAACCTCTAGTTTCAACAGCATCAGTTCTGACAGGTAACCTCTAGTTCTGACAGGTAACCTCTAGTTCTAACAGGTAACCTCTAGTTTCAACAGGTAACCTCTAATAGTTTCAACAGGTAATCTCTAGTTTCAACAGGTAACCTCTAGTTTCAACAGGTAACCTCTAGTTTCAACAGGTAACCTCTAGTTTCAACAGGTAACCTCTAGTTTCAACAGCATCAGTTCTGACAGGTAACCTCTAGTTTCAACAGGTAACCTCTAGTTTCAACAGGTAACCTCTAGTTTCAACAGGTAACCTCTAGTTTCAACAGCATCAGTTCTGACAGGTAACCTCTAGTTTCAACAGGTAACCTCTAGTTTCAACAGGTAACCTCTAGTTCTAACAGGTAACCTCTAGTTTCAACAGGTAACCTCTAGTTTCAACAGGTAACCTCTAGTTTCAACAGCATCAGTTCTGACAGGTAACCTCTAGTTTCAACAGGTAACCTCTAGTTTCAACAGGTTACCTCTAGTTTCAACAGGTAACCTCTAGTTTCAACAGCATCAGTTCTGACAGGTAACCTCTAGTTTCAACAGCATCGGTTCTGACAGGTAACCTCTAGTTTCAACAGCATCAGTTCTAACAGGTAACCTCTAGTTCTAACAGGTAACCTCTAGTTTCAACAGGTAACCTCTAGTTTCAACAGGTAACCTCTAGTTTCAACAGGTAACCTCTAGTTTCAACAGGTGACCTCTAGTTTCAACAGGTAACCTCTAGTTTCAACAGGTAACCTCTAGTTTCAACAGGTATTCTCTAGTTTCAACAGGTAACCTCTAGTTTCAACAGGTTACCTCTAGTTTCAACAGGTAACCTCTAGTTTCAACAGGTAACCTCTAGTTTCAACAGGTAACCTCTAGTTTCAACAGGTAACCTCTAGTTTCAACAGGTAACCTCTAGTTTCAACAGGTAACCTCTAGTTTCAACAGGTAACCTCTAGTTCTAACAGGTAACCTCTAGTTCTAACAGGTAACCTCTAGTTTCAACAGGTAACCTCTAGTTTCAACAGGTAACCTCTAGTTTCAACAGGTAACCTCTAGTTTCAACAGGTAACCTCTAGTTCTGACAGGTAACCTCTAGTTCTAACAGGTAACCTCTAGTTCTAACAGGTAACCTCTAGTTTCAACAGGTAACCTCTAGTTTCAACAGCATCAGTTCTGACAGGTAACCTCTAGTTTCAACAGGTAACCTCTAGTTTCAACAGGTAACCTCTAGTTCTAACAGGTAACCTCTAGTTCTAACAGGTAACCTCTAGTTTCAACAGGTTACCTCTAGTTTCAACAGGTAACCTCTAGTTTCAACAGGTAACCTCTAGTTTCAACAGGTAACCTCTAGTTCTAACAGGTAACCTCTAGTTTCAACAGGTAACCTCTAGTTTCAACAGGTAACCTCTAGTTTCAACAGGTAACCTCTAGTTTCAACAGGTAACCTCTAGTTTCAACAGGTAACCTCTAGTTCTGACAGGTAACCTCTAGTTCTAACAGGTAACCTCTAGTTCTAACAGGTAACCTCTAGTTTCAACAGGTAACCTCTAGTTTCAACAGCATCAGTTCTGACAGGTAACCTCTAGTTTCAACAGGTAACCTCTAGTTTCAACAGGTAACCTCTAGTTCTAACAGGTAACCTCTAGTTTCAACAGGTAACCTCTAGTTTCAACAGGTAACCTCTAGTTTCAACAGGTAACCTCTAGTTTCAACAGGTAACCTCTAGTTCTGACAGGTAACCTCTAGTTTCAACAGGTAACCTCTAGTTTCAACAGGTAACCTCTAGTTTCAACAGGTAACCTCTAGTTTCAACAGGTAACCTCTAGTTTCAACAGGTAACCTCTAGTTCTAACAGGTAACCTCTAGTTTCAACAGGTAACCTCTAGTTTCAACAGGTAACCTCTAGTTTCAACAGATAACCTCTAGTTTCAACAGGTAACCTCTAGTTCTAACAGGTAACCTCTAGTTTCAACAGGTAACCTCTAGTTTCAACAGGTAACCTCTAGTTTCAACAGGTAACCTCTAGTTTCAACAGGTAACCTCTAGTTTCAACAGGTAACCTCTAGTTTCAACAGGTAACCTCTAGTTTCAACAGGTTACCTCTAGTTTCAACAGGTAACCTCTAGTTTCAACAGGTAACCTCTAGTTTCAACAGGTAACCTCTAGTTTCAACAGGTAACCTCTAGTTTCAACAGGTAACCTCTAGTTTCAACAGGTAACCTCTAGTTCTAACAGGTAACCTCTAGTTTCAACAGGTAACCTCTAGTTTCAACAGGTAACCTCTAGTTTCAACAGGTAACCTCTAGTTTCAACAGGTAACCTCTAGTTCTAACAGGTAACCTCTAGTTTCAACAGGTAACCTCTAGTTTCAACAGGTAACCTCTAGTTTCAACAGATAACCTCTAGTTTCAACAGGTAACCTCTAGTTCTAACAGGTAACCTCTAGTTTCAACAGGTAACCTCTAGTTTCAACAGGTAACCTCTAGTTTCAACAGGTAACCTCTAGTTTCAACAGGTAACCTCTAGTTTCAACAGGTAACCTCTAGTTTCAACAGGTAACCTCTAGTTTCAACAGGTAACCTCTAGTTTCAACAGGTAATCTCTAGTTTCAACAGCATCAGTTCTGACAGGTAACCTCTAGTTTCAACAGGTAACCTCTAGTTTCAACAGGTTACCTCTAGTTTCAACAGGTAACCTCTAGTTTCAACAGCATCAGTTCTAACAGGTAACCTCTAGTTCCAACAGGTAACCTCTAGTTTCAACAGCATCAGTTCTGACAGGTAACCTCTAGTTTCAACAGGTAACCTCTAGTTTCAACAGGTAACCTCTAGTTTCAACAGGTATTCTCTAGTTTCAACAGGTAATCTCTAGTTTCAACAGGTTACCTCTAGTTTCAACAGGTAACCTCTAGTTTCAACAGGTAACCTCTAGTTTCAACAGGTTACCTCTAGTTTCAACAGGTAACCTCTAGTTTCAACAGGTAACCTCTAGTTTCAACAGGTAACCTCTAGTTTCAACAGGTAACCTCTAGTTCTAACAGGTAACCTCTAGTTTCAACAGGTAACCTCTAGTTTCAACAGGTAACCTCTAGTTTCAACAGGTAACCTCTAGTTTCAACAGGTTACCTCTAGTTTCAACAGGTAACCTCTAGTTTCAACAGGTAACCTCTAGTTTCAACAGGTAACCTCTAGTTCTAACAGGTAACCTCTAGTTTCAACAGGTAACCTCTAGTTTCAACAGGTAACCTCTAGTTTCAACAGGTAACCTCTAGTTCTAACAGGTAACCTCTAGTTTCAACAGGTAACCTCTAGTTTCAACAGGTAATCTCTAGTTTCAACAGCATCAGTTCTGACAGGTAACCTCTAGTTTCAACAGCATCAGTTCTGACAGGTAACCTCTAGTTTCAACAGCATCAGTTCTGACAGGTAACCTCTAGTTTCAACAGGTAACCTCTAGTTTCAACAGGTAACCTCTAGTTTCAACAGGTAACCTCTAGTTTCAACAGGTAATCTCTAGTTTCAACAGCATCAGTTCTGACAGGTAACCTCTAGTTTCAACAGGTAACCTCTAGTTTCAACAGGTAACCTCTAGTTTCAACAGGTAACCTCTAGTTTCAACAGGTAACCTCTAGTTCTGACAGGTAACCTCTAGTTCTAACAGGTAACCTCTAGTTCTAACAGGTAACCTCTAGTTTCAACAGGTAACCTCTAGTTTCAACAGCATCAGTTCTGACAGGTAACCTCTAGTTTCAACAGGTAACCTCTAGTTTCAACAGGTAACCTCTAGTTTCAACAGGTAACCTCTAGTTCTAACACGTAACCTCTAGTTCTAACAGGTAACCTCTAGTTTCAACAGGTAACCTCTAGTTTCAACAGGTAACCTCTAGTTTCAACAGGTAACCTCTAGTTCTGACAGGTAACCTCTAGTTTCAACAGATAACCTCTAGTTTCAACAGGTAACCTCTAGTTTCAACAGATAACCTCTAGTTCTAACAGGTAACCTCTAGTTTCAACAGGTAACCTCTAGTTTCAACAGGTAACCTCTAGTTCTGACAGGTAACCTCTAGTTCTAACAGGTAACCTCTAGTTCTAACAGGTAACCTCTAGTTTCAACAGGTAACCTCTAGTTTCAACAGCATCAGTTCTAACAGGTAACCTCTAGTTCTAACAGGTAACCTCTAGTTTCAACAGGTTATCTCTAGTTTCAACAGGTAACCTCTAGTTTCAACAGGTAACCTCTAGTTTCAACAGGTAACCTCTAGTTTCAACAGGTAACCTCTAGTTTCAACAGGTAACCTCTAGTTTCAACAGGTAACCTCTAGTTTCAACAGGTAACCTCTAGTTTCAACAGGCAACCTCTAGTTCTGACAGGTAACCTCTAGTTTCAACAGGTAACCTCTAGTTTCAACAGGTAACCTCTAGTTTCAACAGGTAACCTCTAGTTTCAACAGGTAACCTCTAGTTTCAACAGGTAACCTCTAGTTTCAACAGCATCGGTTCTGACAGGTAACCTCTAGTTTCAACAGCATCGGTTCTGACAGGTAACCTCTAGTTTCAACAGCATCGGTTCTGACAGGTAACCTCTAGTTTCAACAGGTGACCTCTAGTTTCAACAGGTAACCTCTAGTTTCAACAGGTAACCTCTAGTTTCAACAGCATCAGTTCTGACAGGTAACCTCTAGTTTCAACAGGTAACCTCTAGTTTCAACAGCATCAGTTCTGACAGGTAACCTCTAGTTCTGACAGGTAACCTCTAGTTCTAACAGGTAACCTCTAGTTTCAACAGGTAACCTCTAATAGTTTCAACAGGTAATCTCTAGTTTCAACAGGTAACCTCTAGTTTCAACAGGTAACCTCTAGTTTCAACAGGTAACCTCTAGTTTCAACAGGTAACCTCTAGTTTCAACAGCATCAGTTCTGACAGGTAACCTCTAGTTTCAACAGGTAACCTCTAGTTTCAACAGGTAACCTCTAGTTTCAACAGGTAACCTCTAGTTTCAACAGCATCAGTTCTGACAGGTAACCTCTAGTTTCAACAGGTAACCTCTAGTTTCAACAGGTAACCTCTAGTTCTAACAGGTAACCTCTAGTTTCAACAGGTAACCTCTAGTTTCAACAGGTAACCTCTAGTTTCAACAGCATCAGTTCTGACAGGTAACCTCTAGTTTCAACAGGTAACCTCTAGTTTCAACAGGTTACCTCTAGTTTCAACAGGTAACCTCTAGTTTCAACAGCATCAGTTCTGACAGGTAACCTCTAGTTTCAACAGCATCGGTTCTGACAGGTAACCTCTAGTTTCAACAGCATCAGTTCTAACAGGTAACCTCTAGTTCTAACAGGTAACCTCTAGTTTCAACAGGTAACCTCTAGTTTCAACAGGTAACCTCTAGTTTCAACAGGTAACCTCTAGTTTCAACAGGTGACCTCTAGTTTCAACAGGTAACCTCTAGTTTCAACAGGTAACCTCTAGTTTCAACAGGTATTCTCTAGTTTCAACAGGTAACCTCTAGTTTCAACAGGTTACCTCTAGTTTCAACAGGTAACCTCTAGTTTCAACAGGTAACCTCTAGTTTCAACAGGTAACCTCTAGTTTCAACAGGTAACCTCTAGTTTCAACAGGTAACCTCTAGTTTCAACAGGTAACCTCTAGTTCTAACAGGTAACCTCTAGTTCTAACAGGTAACCTCTAGTTTCAACAGGTAACCTCTAGTTTCAACAGGTAACCTCTAGTTTCAACAGGTAACCTCTAGTTTCAACAGGTAACCTCTAGTTCTGACAGGTAACCTCTAGTTCTAACAGGTAACCTCTAGTTCTAACAGGTAACCTCTAGTTTCAACAGGTAACCTCTAGTTTCAACAGCATCAGTTCTGACAGGTAACCTCTAGTTTCAACAGGTAACCTCTAGTTTCAACAGGTAACCTCTAGTTCTAACAGGTAACCTCTAGTTCTAACAGGTAACCTCTAGTTTCAACAGGTTACCTCTAGTTTCAACAGGTAACCTCTAGTTTCAACAGGTAACCTCTAGTTTCAACAGGTAACCTCTAGTTCTAACAGGTAACCTCTAGTTTCAACAGGTAACCTCTAGTTTCAACAGGTAACCTCTAGTTTCAACAGGTAACCTCTAGTTTCAACAGGTAACCTCTAGTTTCAACAGGTAACCTCTAGTTTCAACAGGTAACCTCTAGTTCTGACAGGTAACCTCTAGTTCTAACAGGTAACCTCTAGTTCTAACAGGTAACCTCTAGTTTCAACAGGTAACCTCTAGTTTCAACAGCATCAGTTCTGACAGGTAACCTCTAGTTTCAACAGGTAACCTCTAGTTTCAACAGGTAACCTCTAGTTCTAACAGGTAACCTCTAGTTCTAACAGGTAACCTCTAGTTTCAACAGGTAACCTCTAGTTTCAACAGGTAACCTCTAGTTTCAACAGGTAACCTCTAGTTCTGACAGGTAACCTCTAGTTTCAACAGGTAACCTCTAGTTTCAACAGGTAACCTCTAGTTTCAACAGGTAACCTCTAGTTTCAACAGGTAACCTCTAGTTTCAACAGGTAACCTCTAGTTCTAACAGGTAACCTCTAGTTTCAACAGGTAACCTCTAGTTTCAACAGGTAACCTCTAGTTTCAACAGATAACCTCTAGTTTCAACAGGTAACCTCTAGTTCTAACAGGTAACCTCTAGTTTCAACAGGTAACCTCTAGTTTCAACAGGTAACCTCTAGTTTCAACAGGTAACCTCTAGTTTCAACAGGTAACCTCTAGTTTCAACAGGTAACCTCTAGTTTCAACAGGTAACCTCTAGTTTCAACAGGTTACCTCTAGTTTCAACAGGTTACCTCTAGTTTCAACAGGTAACCTCTAGTTTCAACAGGTAACCTCTAGTTTCAACAGGTAACCTCTAGTTTCAACAGGTAACCTCTAGTTTCAACAGGTAACCTCTAGTTTCAACAGGTAACCTCTAGTTCTAACAGGTAACCTCTAGTTTCAACAGGTAACCTCTAGTTTCAACAGGTAACCTCTAGTTTCAACAGGTAACCTCTAGTTTCAACAGGTAACCTCTAGTTCTAACAGGTAACCTCTAGTTTCAACAGGTAACCTCTAGTTTCAACAGGTAACCTCTAGTTTCAACAGATAACCTCTAGTTTCAACAGGTAACCTCTAGTTCTAACAGGTAACCTCTAGTTTCAACAGGTAACCTCTAGTTTCAACAGGTAACCTCTAGTTTCAACAGGTAACCTCTAGTTTCAACAGGTAACCTCTAGTTTCAACAGGTAACCTCTAGTTTCAACAGGTAACCTCTAGTTTCAACAGGTAACCTCTAGTTTCAACAGGTAATCTCTAGTTTCAACAGCATCAGTTCTGACAGGTAACCTCTAGTTTCAACAGGTAACCTCTAGTTTCAACAGGTTACCTCTAGTTTCAACAGGTAACCTCTAGTTTCAACAGCATCAGTTCTAACAGGTAACCTCTAGTTCCAACAGGTAACCTCTAGTTTCAACAGCATCAGTTCTGACAGGTAACCTCTAGTTTCAACAGGTAACCTCTAGTTTCAACAGGTAACCTCTAGTTTCAACAGGTATTCTCTAGTTTCAACAGGTAATCTCTAGTTTCAACAGGTTACCTCTAGTTTCAACAGGTAACCTCTAGTTTCAACAGGTAACCTCTAGTTTCAACAGGTAACCTCTAGTTCTAACAGGTAACCTCTAGTTTCAACAGGTAACCTCTAGTTTCAACAGGTAACCTCTAGTTTCAACAGGTAACCTCTAGTTTCAACAGGTTACCTCTAGTTTCAACAGGTAACCTCTAGTTTCAACAGGTAACCTCTAGTTTCAACAGGTAACCTCTAGTTCTAACAGGTAACCTCTAGTTTCAACAGGTAACCTCTAGTTTCAACAGGTAACCTCTAGTTTCAACAGGTAACCTCTAGTTCTAACAGGTAACCTCTAGTTTCAACAGGTAACCTCTAGTTTCAACAGGTAATCTCTAGTTTCAACAGCATCAGTTCTGACAGGTAACCTCTAGTTTCAACAGCATCAGTTCTGACAGGTAACCTCTAGTTTCAACAGCATCAGTTCTGACAGGTAACCTCTAGTTTCAACAGGTAACCTCTAGTTTCAACAGGTAACCTCTAGTTTCAACAGGTAACCTCTAGTTTCAACAGGTAATCTCTAGTTTCAACAGCATCAGTTCTGACAGGTAACCTCTAGTTTCAACAGGTAACCTCTAGTTTCAACAGGTAACCTCTAGTTTCAACAGGTAACCTCTAGTTTCAACAGGTAACCTCTAGTTCTGACAGGTAACCTCTAGTTCTAACAGGTAACCTCTAGTTCTAACAGGTAACCTCTAGTTTCAACAGGTAACCTCTAGTTTCAACAGCATCAGTTCTGACAGGTAACCTCTAGTTTCAACAGGTAACCTCTAGTTTCAACAGGTAACCTCTAGTTCTAACAGGTAACCTCTAGTTCTAACAGGTAACCTCTAGTTTCAACAGGTAACCTCTAGTTTCAACAGGTAACCTCTAGTTTCAACAGGTAACCTCTAGTTCTGACAGGTAACCTCTAGTTTCAACAGGTAACCTCTAGTTTCAACAGGTAACCTCTAGTTTCAACAGGTAACCTCTAGTTTCAACAGGTAACCTCTAGTTTCAACAGGTAACCTCTAGTTCTAACAGGTAACCTCTAGTTTCAACAGGTAACCTCTAGTTTCAACAGGTAACCTCTAGTTTCAACAGATAACCTCTAGTTTCAACAGGTAACCTCTAGTTCTAACAGGTAACCTCTAGTTTCAACAGGTAACCTCTAGTTTCAACAGGTAACCTCTAGTTTCAACAGGTAACCTCTAGTTTCAACAGGTAACCTCTAGTTTCAACAGGTAACCTCTAGTTTCAACAGGTAACCTCTAGTTTCAACAGCATCAGTTCTGACAGGTAACCTCTAGTTTCAACAGGTAACCTCTAGTTTCAACAGGTTACCTCTAGTTTCAACAGGTAACCTCTAGTTTCAACAGCATCAGTTCTAACAGGTAACCTCTAGTTCCAACAGGTAACCTCTAGTTTCAACAGCATCAGTTCTGACAGGTAACCTCTAGTTTCAACAGGTAACCTCTAGTTTCAACAGGTAACCTCTAGTTTCAACAGGTATTCTCTAGTTTCAACAGGTAATCTCTAGTTTCAACAGGTTACCTCTAGTTTCAACAGGTAACCTCTAGTTTCAACAGGTAACCTCTAGTTTCAACAGGTAACCTCTAGTTCTAACAGGTAACCTCTAGTTTCAACAGGTAACCTCTAGTTTCAACAGGTAACCTCTAGTTTCAACAGGTAACCTCTAGTTTCAACAGGTTACCTCTAGTTTCAACAGGTAACCTCTAGTTTCAACAGGTAACCTCTAGTTTCAACAGGTAACCTCTAGTTTCAACAGGTAACCTCTAGTTCTAACAGGTAACCTCTAGTTTCAACAGGTAACCTCTAGTTTCAACAGGTAACCTCTAGTTTCAACAGGTAACCTCTAGTTCTAACAGGTAACCTCTAGTTTCAACAGGTAACCTCTAGTTTCAACAGGTAATCTCTAGTTTCAACAGCATCAGTTCTGACAGGTAACCTCTAGTTTCAACAGCATCAGTTCTGACAGGTAACCTCTAGTTTCAACAGCATCAGTTCTGACAGGTAACCTCTAGTTTCAACAGGTAACCTCTAGTTTCAACAGGTAACCTCTAGTTTCAACAGGTAACCTCTAGTTTCAACAGGTAATCTCTAGTTTCAACAGCATCAGTTCTGACAGGTAACCTCTAGTTTCAACAGCATCAGTTCTGACAGGTAACCTCTAGTTTCAACAGCATCAGTTCTGACAGGTAACCTCTAGTTTCAACAGGTAACCTCTAGTTTCAACAGGTAACCTCTAGTTTCAACAGGTGACCTCTAGTTTCAACAGCATCAGTTCTAACAGGTAACCTCTAGTTTCAACAGGTAACCTCTAGTTTCAACAGGTAACCTCTAGTTTCAACAGGTAACCTCTAGTTTCAACAGCCATAGACAGGCAGTTCACAGAGGGATGGAGTGTGTATAGTGATGGATTAGGATTGAGTCCAAAATGGCACCCTCTTCCCTATGGGCCTGGTCAACAGTAGTCCTCTATGCGGAGAATCTGGTGTCATTTCAGACAACCAGGCTGCACAGTAGCAGCAGCAGTTCCTACATGTAACCAGCAGAGGGCAGTGTGGGGGCAGAGTTCAATAGGGACCGAGGCAGAACGAATGCTATCTATCTTACCCTGATCCTAGATCTGTGGCTAAGGGGAATGTCAACCTGGACTGTATTAGAATTGTAAGGATTTCACAGTGTTCTAATCATAATGTTTTAGAGTCACTTCTATAGTTCTAACCATACAATTAGAATAAGAATACCATTCTAATCCATTGTCTTACTTCCCGTAACCAGGGCACCCGTCTTCTCCACGGCAACCAGCAGCTGATCCTCCAGGCAGCATTCCCCATGCAACAACAGCAACAGGCCTTCACCCAGGTAACACAACAACAACAACAGTCTCACAACCAGAGGCATCAGCTGCAGCTGAAACCACAGCCGCAGAAACAACCCAAAGGCCCGCCTTCGCACCGGACTGACAGCTCCAGCAGCCAAGCACAGTAGGCCAGGCGTCCAATCAGACTCTATGACCTGAAGGCTGAACCAATCAGAGGTGTGGAGGGGTGTCCTGGATTGTGTTGTGTGTTTTTCTAATGGAACTACAGTGTTGGAGTCACCCAACCCCCCCCCTTCCTATCGCCCCTACCAATATAGCTGCTGTGTTGACCCCCTCTTTCTTCCGCCATAACAAACTGAGTTATGGGTAACGGTGAGGGTGGCCAGCCCTTCCTCCTAGAAAGCTACTAACTGTGCAGGGTTTGGCTCCGGCTCTGCTCTAACACACCTATTCAGTTGCTCACCGGGACCTTGATGTTCACCTAGACTGAATCAGGTGTGTTGGTTAGCGCAGGGCCGGAACTAAAGCCTGCAGTCAGGAGATCTTCAGGAGGAGGTTTGGCCCCCACCTGGATTTCACCTTCCTTAAGGAACTCCTCATCACCGCGGTGACAATAGTACGGACCGGAACCATCGGAACCCTGTGTCCCGTAGCAACCAGGAGGAGAGTTGTTTGTTCGTGCGTTGGAGGAGAGACAAACTCGGTGTCCGTGGAAACCCAGTAGAACTCTGCGTTGCCACGGCAACGAGAGACTCCAAAAGGAACGTCGTGGTGATGGACTGACTCTATGGGTCTGTACAGTACAGACGTGTGTCACATTATACTAAATGTAAATATCCATTATAGCTACAACGAAAAAACAACGGAAATTACTATTTTATATGATTGCATGGGTAAATAACTGTACGTTTTTATGAGTAACTTTTGGCAAAATGTCTTTATTCAGTGTTTTCCTGGTCAGTTCCTGGTCAGTTCCTGGTCAGATATGAGGTGACAGACGTTCAGCTAGCGTGAAGAGCCGCCTCTCTCTTCCACCTAAAGGTCTTTCGGCTCTGTTCCAACACTTTAGAAAATGCATCCATCCTTCCATCTTTCCTCCCTTCCTGCCTTGAGGTTATCAAAGTCATTCAGTTAAAGGGTGTATTTCATTTGTGTTGGAACATGGCCCCCGGAGGGAGAGATGTTGTGTCACCGTTCGTTTGATGGACGGGCTTGGGTTCTAGTGGGATGCTGGGAAATGTTGTTTTTAAACTCAACATTTTGAAACGTTTTATCAGAACAACAACCACGTCTGATCCAATCCAATCATGACGACCAAACAGACCTACGGATAAATACAGTCTAAACCAGACCAGGGAGTCGGCAATATTACTCAGCCTGGTCCCAGATCACTTCGGTCTTGTGTTGGCTCAGTTGGTAGAGCAAGGCACTTGCAACCCCAAAGGTCGTGGGTTTGATTCCAGCTCGGGCCATCCGTACGTCAAATCTATGCACGTATGACTGACTCTAAGTTGCTTTGGGAAAAATACATCTAGTAAATGTTCTATATGAATGGTGCCGTCTTAACACACAGGTCTGGGATCGTCTGTAACGGGTTTAGTTATTCCAAGTGCCAATAGTCACAACACACAGGGTCAGTTGATATATATATTTTAACAGACTATTCGAAGAGGTATATATATATATATTTCCAGAAGTATATCTTCTATCAGAGTACTGCATGTATATAGAATGGATTATTTTTTAATGAAGACAGAAACAGAGTCTTATTATACATAGACAGTATATATTTAACCTCCCCCATGATATTATAGCACTTAATGAGGTCTTAGCCAGTAAATTACAGACAGTATATCTCCCCATGATATTATAGCACTTAATGAGGTCTTAGCCAGTAAATTACAGACAGTATATCTCCCCATGATATTATAGCACTTAATGAGGTCTAAGACAGTAAATTACAGACCTACAGACAGTATATCTCCCCATGATATTATAGCACTTAATGAGGTCTTAGCCAGTAAATTACAGACAGTATATCTCCCCATGATATTATAGCACTTAATGAGGTCTAAGACAGTAAATTACAGACCTACAGACAGTATATCTCCCCATGATATTATAGCACTTAATGAGGTCTTAGCCAGTAAATTACAGACAGTATATCTCCCCATGATATTATAGCACTTAATGAGGTCTTAGACAGTAAATTACAGACCTACAGACAGTATATCTCCCCATGATATTATAGCACTTAATGAGGTCTAACACAGTAAATTACAGACAGTATATCTCCCCATGATATTATAGCACTTAATGAGGTCTTAGCCAGTAAATTACAGACCTACAGACAGTATATCTCCCCATGATATTATAGCACTTAATGAGGTCTAACACAGTAAATTACAGACAGTATATCTCCCCATGATATTATAGCACTTAATGAGGTCTTAGACAGTAAATTACAGACCTACAGACAGTATATCTCCCCATGATATTATAGCACTTAATGAGGTCTAACACAGTAAATTACAGACATACAGACAGTATATCTCCCCATGATATTATAGCACTTAATGAGGTCTTAGACAGTAAATTACAGACAGTATATCTCCCCATGATATTATAGCACTTAATGAGGTCTTAGACAGTAAATTACAGACAGTATATCTCCCCATGATATTATAGCACTTAATGAGGTCTTAGACAGTAAGTTACAGACATACAGACAGTATATCTCCCCATGATATTATAGCACTTAATGAGGTCTTAAGACAGTAAATTACAGACCTACAGACAGTATATCTACCTAGCTGTGTTGAATCTGGATGTGTGTGGAAATCTGTGTGTATGTTTGTGTGTGTGAGAGAGAGTATGTGAGTCTGTGTTCTTGTCCATGCGTTTACCTCTAGACATTGTGTGCGTGTGTGTTTACATTGTGTGTGTGTGTGTGTTTACATTGTGTGTGTTTCCCCCTGTGTCTTATACTAACTCCCGTATTCAAGGATACACAATTTGCTGAATGGTCTCTGCTCAGGAATAAAACTGTTGTGTCCAAAATGGTACTCTCCTATTGGCTCTGGTCTAAAGTAGTGCACTATATAGGGAATAGGGCTCTGGTCTAAAGTAGTGCACTATATAGTGAATAGGACTCTGGTCTAAAGTAGTGCACTATATAGGGAATAGGGCCCTGGTCTAAAGTAGTGCACTATATAGGGAATAGGGCTATGGTCTAAAGTAGTGCACCATATAGGGAATAGGGCTCTGGTCTAAAGTAGTGCACTATATAGGGAATAGGGCTCTGGTCTAAAGTAGTGCACTATATAGGGAATAGGGCTATGGTCTAAAGTAGTGCACTATATAGGGAATAGGGTGCCATAGGGCTCTGGTCTAAAGTAGTGCACTATATAGGGAATAGGGCCCTGGTCTAAAGTAGTGCACTATATAGGGAATAGGGCTATGGTCTAAAGTAGTGCACTATATAGGGAATAGGGTGCCATAGGGCTCTGGTCTAAAGTAGTGCACTATATAGGGAATAGGGTGCCATAGGGCTCTGTTCTAAAGTAGTGCACTATATAGGGAATAGGGCTCTGGTCTAAAGTAGTGCACTATATAGGGAATAGGGCTCTGGTCTAAAGTAGTGCACTATATAGGGAATAGGGTGCCATAGGGCTCTGGTCTAAAGTAATGCACTATATAGGGAATAGGGTGCCATAGGCCTCTGGTATAAAGTAGTGCACTATATAGGGAAAAGGGCCCTGGTCTAAAGTAGTGCACTATATAGGGAATAGGGCTCTGGTCTAAAGTAGTGCACTATATAGGGAATAGGGTGCCATAGGGCTCTGGTCTAAAGTAGTGCTCTATATAGGGAATAGGGTGCCATAGAGCTCTGGTCTAAAGTAGTGCACTATATAGGGAATAGGGTGCCATAGGGCTCTGGTCTAAAGTAGTGCACTATATAGGGAATAGGGTGCCATTGGAGAATTAGCCAAGGACTCAGCAGACATGCATCTGCTCCAGTATACACAGGCCTCACATGGGGCCCAATCATAACCTGCCATCTGCACATGCTCAGTCTCTCCAGGCCAGACAGAACACGTCACATGTCTGTCAGGAGATGGGGAAATTACCCATAATAACAAACTGGGGCCCAATCATAACCTGACATCTGCACATGCTCAGTCTCTCCAGGCCAGACAGAACACATCACATGTCTGTCAGGAGATGGGGGAATTACCCATAATAACAAACTGGGGCCCAATCATAACCTGCCATCTGCACATGCTCAGTCTCTCCAGGCCAGACAGTCACATGTCTGTCAGGAGATGGGGGAATTACCCATAATAACAAACTGGGGCCCAATCATAACCTGACATCTGCACATGCTCAGTCTCTCCAGGCCAGACAGAACACGTCACATGTCTGTCAGGAGATGGGGGAATTACCCATAATAACAAACTGGGGCCCAATCATAACCTGACATCTGCACATGCTCAGTCTCTCCAGGCCAGACAGAACACGTCACATGTCTGTCAGGAGATGGGGGAATTACCCATAATAACAAACTGGGGCCCAATCATAACCTGACATCTGCACATGCTCAGTCTCTCCAGGCCAGACAGAACACGTCACATGTCTGTCAGGAGATGGGGGAATTACCCATAATAACAAACTGGGGCCCAATCATAACCTGACATCTGCACATGCTCAGTCTCTCCAGGCCAGACAGAACACGTCACATGTCTGACAGGAGATGGGAAAATTACCCATAATAACAAACCATTCTTCTGGTGCGTTGCTTTTCTGCTTATTAGGGACGAATCAACAAATCTAATCATGAAAAACAAATCAAATTTTACGTCACGGAAATGTAACGAGTTAGCATTGGTCTGGTCAGTCAGTTGGGTTAGGGTATCTTGATATCTGATTCAGGTCTGGTCAGTAGTCAGTTGATATCTGATCCAGGTCTGGTCAGTAGTCAGTTGATATTTGATCCAGGTCTGGTCAGTAGTCAGTTGATATCTGATCCAGGTCTGGTCAGTAGTCAGTTGATATCTGATCCAGGTCTGGCCAGTTGATATCTGATCCAGGTCTGGTCAGTAGTCAGTTGATATCTGATCCAGGTCTGGTCAGTAGTCAGTTGATATTTGTTTGATTCAGGTCTGGTCAGTAGTCAGTTGATATTTGATCCAGGTCTGGTCAGTTGATATTTGATCCCGGTCTGGTCAGTAGTCAGTTGATATCTGATCCAGGTCTGGTCAGTAGTCAGTTGATATTTGATCCAGGTCTGGTCAGTTGATATTTGATCCAGGTCTGGTCAGTAGTCAGTTGATATTTGATCCAGGTCTGGTCAGTTGATATTTGATCCAGGTCTGGTCAGTTGATATTTGATCCATGTCTGGTCAGTTGATATTTGATCCATGTCTGGTCAGTTGATATTTGATCCAGGTCTGGTCAGTAGTCAGTTGATATTTGATCCAGGCCTGGTCAGTTGATATTTGATCCAGGTCTGGTCAGTAGTCAGTTGATATTTGATCCAGGTCTGGTCAGTAGTCAGTTGATATTTGATCCAGGTCTGGTCAGTTGATATTTGATCCAGGTCTAGTCAGTAGTCAGTTGATATTTGATCCAGGCCTGGTCAGTAGTCAGTTGATATTTGATCCAGGTCTGGTCAGTAGTCAGTTGATATTTGATCCAGGTCTGGTCAGTGGTCGGTCAGTCAGTAATGTAACAGTGAAGACATATCTAACAGTGAAAGTCTTGGACAGGACAGGAGGAGTGTGTTGTTTGGAAAAAGGACTTCCCAGAACGTCTGTGATTGTTCTTGTCTCGAAGAACAGAGTGGAGAGGGAGAGAGTGTAGGCATGTGTTTGGTCATTTCTCCTCTTCGTTTTGTTCTACTTCCTGTATCACACGGGAACAGCCAATCAGTTCATGCGTTGCAGTAACGATGATGACTAGTGAATAGTCTAGAATCTTCCTCTGTGTTTGGGCTGGTGATGATGACGACGCCCAGGAGAGATGCAGCCCAACCTGAATACGTGTTAGTGTGAGACTGAGCGTTGTGCCACGACAACAACCGCCACTGTGTTCCTGTGGATTAAGGACATCAAGGTATTAATGCTTAGACTTGACGCATGGTTTCATGGGGAATCCATTACCTACGAAGCTATGACAAAGTGTGTGTCTCACACACACACACACACACACACACTTTGACATCACTACCCTTCTGACACACATCCCTCAGCAAATTCAGGTCCTTCAGTTTTAGTGTTTTGTGAGTTTTATTGCTGAAAAACTGTTATTGTTGTGTTATTTCCACATCACTGATATACACCCAGCCCAAAGAATGTAACGGTGGAAGAGACTTAATGTATGTATCTTGTTTGACTGTGTCCCAAATGACACCCTATTTCCTATATAGTGCACTACGTTTTGTCCAGAGCTGGTCTAAAGTAGTGCGCTATGTGTATGAAACAGGGTGGGACGTAGCCATTCTGCTGTAGAAGAGAAACAGGCTTGTGTAATGAAGTGGTTCAATCATGTCCCATTCAGTGGTATGAGAATCGAGTTCTGAAATTCTACGTTCTGATTCTATGATTCCGTTGTTCCGATGTTACTGTAACAAGCAGCTCTGTTTGGACTATTCTGAATGTTGGACCTGAACCGTGTTTCTTTACTATTGACAGACTGAAACCCAACTGTTATTTCACCAATACACACTGTGGTGGTTTCTAAAAATCCTGCTAGTTTACTGGTTAAAAACCAGCTCAGAAACCTTACTTACCAGGTAACCTCAACTAGTTTTAATGTACACTTTTTCCAGGTAACTCCAACTAGTTTAATGTACACTTACCAGGTAATCCCAACTAGTTTTAATGTACACTTACCAGGTAATCCCAACTAGTTTTAATGTACACTTACCGGGTAATCCCAACTAGTTTTAATGTACACTTAACGGGTAATCCCAACTAGTTTTAATGTACACTTACCGGGTAATCCCAACTAGTTTACTGTACACTTACCGGGTAACTCCAACTAGTTTTAATGTACACTTACCAGGTAATCCCAACTAGTTTTAATGTACACTTACCAGGTAATCCCAACTAGTTTTAATGTACATTTACCAGGTAATCCCAACTAGTTTAATGTACACTTACCAGGTAATCCCAACTAGTTTTAATGTACACTTACCAGGTAATCCCAACTAGTTTTAATGTACATTTACCAGGTAATCCCAACTAGTTTTAATGTACATTTACCAGGTAATCCCAACTAGTTTAATGTACACTTACCAGGTAATCCCAACTAGTTTTAATGTACATTTACCAGGTAATCCCAACTAGTTTAATGTACATTTACCAGGTAATCCCAACTAGTTTAATGTACACTTACCAGGTAATCCCAACTAGTTTAATGTACACTTACCAGGTAATCCCAACTAGTTTTAATGTACACTTACCAGGTAATCCCAACTAGTTTTAATGTACATTTACCAGGTAATCCCAACTAGTTTAATGTACACTTACCAGGTAATCCCAACTAGTTTAATGTACATTTACCAGGTAATCCCAACTAGTTTTAATGTACATTTACCAGGTAATCCCAACTAGTTTTAATGTACATTTACCAGGTAATCCCAACTAGTTTTAATGGGGCTCTGCTGACGTGCATTTCCTCTTCCTGTCACCAGGTGTGTCCTCCCTCTCTCCCAAAGCAACATGGGAAACGTAGTGTTTCCTGTATTCTAAACCCTTCTCCTCCCTCTCTCCCAAAGCAACATGGGAAACGTAGTGTTTCCTGTATTCTAAACCCTTCTCCTCCCTCTCTCCCAAAGCAACATGGGAAACGTAGTGTTTCCTGTATTCTAAACCCTTCTCCTCCCTCTCTCCCAAAGCAACATGGGAAACGTAGTGTTTCCTGTATTCTAAACCCTTCTCCTCCCGCTCTCCCAAAGCAACATGGGAAACGTAGTGTTTCCTGTATTCTAAACCCTTCTCCTCCCGCGCTCCCTCGGTCAATATGAAAATAAAACCCGATTTACAAATGTATCGTTGGTTGTGTGTTTTTGTCGCTTACTTTACAGGAGCAGTGACGGCCTCCACTGGAACACACACACACACACACCTGACACACACACACACCATACCACCACACACACACCATACCACACACACACACCATACCACACACACACACCATACCACCACACACACACACCATACCACAACACGCACACACCATACCACCACACACACACAACATACCACCACACACACACACACACCTGACACACACCATACCATCACACCTGACACACACACCATACCACCACACACACACACCATACCACACACACACCTGACACACACACACACCATACCATCACACCTGACACACACACCATACCACCACACACACACACACCATACCATCACACCTGACACACACACCATACCACCACACACACACACCATACCACACACACACCTGACACACACACACACCATACCATCACACCTGACACACACACCATACCACCACACACACACACACCATACCATCACACCTGACACACACACCATAGTTCCAGTACTGTCTTTATTACAAGCCAACCAGCTGTATGAAAACATCCTCAGCCTCCAAACCGTTCACGGTCCCGTTACAGAAGGAGCCCGTTTTTACCAGTCAGAGCCTCTCCTGGCTCTATGTTTACCAGTCAGAGCCTCTCCTGGCTCTATGTTTACCAGTCAGAGCCTCTCCTGGTTCTATGTTTACCAGTCAGAGCCTCTCCTGGCTCTATGTTTACCAGTCAGAGCCTCTCCTGGCTCTATGTTTACCAGTCAGAGCCTCTCCTGGCTCTATGTTTACCAGTCAGAGCCTCTCCTGGTTCTATGTTTACCAGTCAGAGCCTCTCCTGGTTCTATGTTTACCAGTCAGAGCCTCTCCTGGCTCTATGTTTACCAGTCAGAGCCTCTCCTGGCTCTATGTTTACCAGTCAGAGCCTCTCCTGGCTCTATGTTTACCAGTCAGAGCCTCTCCTGGTTCTATGTTTACCAGTCAGAGCCTCTCCTGGCTCTATGTTTACCAGTCAGAGCCTCTCCTGGCTCTATGTTTACCAGTCAGAGCCTCTCCTGGCTCTATGTTTACCAGTCAGAGCCTCTCCTGGCTCTATGTTTACCAGTCAGAGCCTCTCCTGGCTCTATGTTTACCAGTCAGAGCCTCTCCTGGCTCTATGTTTACCAGTCAGAGCCTCTCCTGGCTCTATGTTTACCAGTCAGAGCCTCTCCTGGCTCTATGTTTACCAGTCAGAGCCTCTCCTGGCTCTATGTTTACCAGTCAGAGCCTCTCCTGGCTCTATGTTTACCAGTCAGAGCCTCTCCTGGTTCTATGTTTACCAGTCAGAGCCTCTCCTGGCTCTATGTTTACCAGTCAGAGCCTCTCCTGGCTCTATGTTTACCAGTCAGAGCCTCTCCTGGCTCTATGTTTACCAGTCAGAGCCTCTCCTGGTTCTATGTTTACCAGTCAGAGCCTCTCCTGGTTCTATGTTTACCAGTCAGAGCCTCTCCTGGCTCTATGTTTACCAGTCAGAGCCTCTCCTGGCTCTATGTTTACCAGTCAGAGCCTCTCCTGGTTCTATGTTTACCAGTCAGAGCCTCTCCTGGTTCTATGTTTACCAGTCAGAGCCTCTCCTGGTTCTATGTTTACCAGTCAGAGCCTCTCCTGGCTCTATGTTTACCAGTCAGAGCCTCTCCTGGTTCTATGTTTACCAGTCAGAGCCTCTCCTGGCTCTATGTTTACCAGTCAGAGCCTCTCCTGGCTCTATGTTTACCAGTCAGAGCCTCTCCTGGCTCTATGTTTACCAGTCAGAGCCTCTCCTGGCTCTATGTTTACCAGTCAGAGCCTCTCCTGGCTCTATGTTTACCAGTCAGAGCCTCTCCTGGCTCTATGTTTACCAGTCAGAGCCTCTCCTGGCTCTATGTTTACCAGTCAGAGCCTCTCCTGGCTCTATGTTTACCAGTCAGAGCCTCTCCTGGCTCTATGTTTACCAGTCAGAGCCTCTCCTGGTTCTATGTTTACCAGTCAGAGCCTCTCCTGGTTCTATGTTTACCAGTCAGAGCCTCTCCTGGCTCTATGTTTACCAGTCAGAGCCTCTCCTGGCTCTATGTTTACCAGTCAGAGCCTCTCCTGGCTCTATGTTTACCAGTCAGAGCCTCTCCTGGTTCTATGTTTACCAGTCAGAGCCTCTCCTGGCTCTATGTTTACCAGTCAGAGCCTCTCCTGGCTCTATGTTTACCAGTCAGAGCCTCTCCTGGTTCTATGTTTACCAGTCAGAGCCTCTCCTGGCTCTATGTTTACCAGTCAGAGCCTCTCCTGGTTCTATGTTTACCAGTCAGAGCCTCTCCTGGTTCTATGTTTACCAGTCAGAGCCTCTCCTGGCTCTATGTTTACCAGTCAGAGCCTCTCCTGGTTCTATGTTTACCAGTCAGAGCCTCTCCTGGCTCTATGTTTACCAGTCAGAGCCTCTCCTGGCTCTATGTTTACCAGTCAGAGCCTCTCCTGGCTCTATGTTTACCAGTCAGAGCCTCTCCTGGCTCTATGTTTACCAGTCAGAGCCTCTCCTGGCTCTATGTTTACCAGTCAGAGCCTCTCCTGGCTCTATGTTTACCAGTCAGAGCCTCTCCTGGCTCTATGTTTACCAGTCAGAGCCTCTCCTGGCTCTATGTTTACCAGTCAGAGCCTCTCCTGGCTCTATGTTTACCAGTCAGAGCCTCTCCTGGCTCTATGTTTACCAGTCAGAGCCTCTCCTGGTTCTATGTTTACCAGTCAGAGCCTCTCCTGGTTCTATGTTTACCAGTCAGAGCCTCTCCTGGCTCTATGTTTACCAGTCAGAGCCTCTCCTGGCTCTATGTTTACCAGTCAGAGCCTCTCCTGGTTCTATGTTTACCAGTCAGAGCCTCTCCTGGTTCTATGTTTACCAGTCAGAGCCTCTCCTGGTTCTATGTTTACCAGTCAGAGCCTCTCCTGGCTTCATTCATCACATACATTCTCTGCATCAAAACCACATACTATTAACATAAAACAAACCCTGAACATAAAGCTAAAGTTAATGTATTTACACATGAAGAGTTGGTTCCCAGACAGAGCCTCTCCTGGCTTCATTCATCACATACAGTCTCTGCATCAAAACCACATACTATTAACATAAAACAAACCCTGAACATAAAGCTAAAGTTAATGTATTTACACATGAAGAGTTGGTTCCCAGACAGAGCCTCTCCTGGCTTCATTCATCACATACAGTCTCTGCATCAAAACCACATACTATTAACACAAAACAAACCCTGAACATAAAGCTAAAGTTAATGTATTTACACATGAAGAGTTGGTTTCCAGACAGAGCCTCTCCTGGTTCTATGTTTACCAGTCAGAGCCTCTCCTGGCTTCATTCATCACATACATTCTCTGCATCAAAACCAACGCACACACATACTATTAACACAAAACAAACCCTGAAAGCACATAAAGCTAATGTATTTACACATGAAGAGTTGGTTCCCAGACAGAGCCTCTCCTGGTTCTGTGTTTCCCAGACAGAGCCTACTTCTGGTTCTGTGTTTCCCAGACAGAGCCTACTCCTGGTTCTGTGTTTCCCAGACAGAGCCTACTCCTGGTTCTATGTTCCCCAGACAGAGCCTACTCCTGGTTATGTTTCCCAGAAAGAGCCTACTCCTGGTTCTATGTTTCCCAGAAAGAGCCTACTCCTGGTTCTATGTTTCCCAGACAGAGCCTACTCCTGGTTATGTTTCCCAGAAAGAGCCTACTCCTGGTTCTATGTTTCCCAGAAAGAGCCTACTCCTGGTTCTATGTTTCCCAGACAGAGCCTACTCCTGGTTCTATGTTCCCCAGACAGAGCCTACTCCTGGTTCTATGTTCCCCAGACAGAGCCTACTCCTGGTTCTATGTTCCCCAGACAGAGCCTACTCCTGGTTCTATGTTCCCCAGACAGAGTCTACTCCTGGTTCTATGTTCCCCAGACAGAGTCTACTCCTGGTTCTATGTTCCCCAGACAGAGTCTACTCCTGGTTCTATGTTCCCCAGACAGAGCCTCTCCTGGTTCTATGGATTCACTACAAAAAATCTGACCTCATCATGAGGGACCGCAGTGGCTCGCTGGTCTGCGTACCCACGTTCATAAAACCTTATAGAGTTAATCTCTTGCAATTCTACACAGTTTGCCATAGGATGGAGAGAAATATTTGCAGTTTTTTAAAATATAATATCTGAGTGAAAGTGATGGGGGCCCCCGGTCGGTAATGAGACCATAATTAAGTTTAGATAGCTGGCTAGACTCATTTACCAATCGTATTTTTTATTTTTTTGCAGACAAGGGCTACAATGTATTATTCCAGTTCAGGCACGATTTAGATTTTGGCCACTAGATGGCAGCAGTGTATGCAATTTTTTGGGGATGGGACTGATCCAATGAATCATTGCATTTCAGTTCAAAATGTTGTATCAAGTCTGCCCAAATGTGCCTAATTGGTTTATTGATACATTTCATAACTCTGCCCTCTCCTCAAACAATAGAATGGTATTCTTTCACTGTAAAAACTACTGTAAATTGGACCGTTTTTGGGGGGGACTGATCCAATGAATCATTGCATTTCAGTTCAAAATGCTGTATCAAGTCTGCCCAAATGTGCCTAATTGGTTTATTGATACATGTCATAACTCTGCCCTCTCCTCAAACAATAGAATGGTATTCTTTCACTCTAATAGCTACTGTAAATTGGACCGTGCAGTTAGATTACCAGGCATTTAAGCCCATATCAGATATGTCTATGTCCTGGGAGATGTTCTGATGATGATAGTGTATACTGTATATGGTCAGAACAGCTGTGTTAGTAGATCTACATACTGTATAGATGTGTCAGTCAGCCTATAGCGTATTGGTTCTTTTAAACTAACAGCTGTGTTAGTAGATCTACATGCTGTATAGATGTGTCAGTCAGCCTATAGCGTATTGGTTCTTTTAAACTAACAGCTGTGTTAGTAGATCTACATGCTGTATGGATGTGTCAGTCAGCCTATAGCGTATTGGTTCTTTTAAACTAACAGCTGTGTTAGTAGATCTACATACTGTATAGATGTGTCAGTCAGCCTATAGCGTATTGGTTCTTTTAAACTAACAGCTGTGTTAGTAGATCTACATGCTGTATAGATGTGTCAGTCAGCCTATAGCGTATTGGTTCTTTAAACTAACAGCTGTGTTAGTAGATCTACATGCTGTATAGATGTGTCAGTCAGCCTATAGCGTATTGGTTCTTTTAAACTAACAGCTGTGTTAGTAGATCTACATGCTGTATAGATGTGTCAGTCAGCCTATAGCGTATTGGTTCTTTAAACTAACAGCTGTGTTAGTAGATCTACATGCTGTATAGATGTGTCAGTCAGCCTATAGCGTATTGGTTCTTTTAAACTAACAGCTGTGTTAGTAGATCTACATGCTGTATAGATGTGTCAGTCAGCCTATAGCGTATTGGTTCTTTTAAACTAACAGCTGTGTTAGTAGATCTACATGCTGTATAGATGTGTCAGTCAGCCTATAGCGTATTGGTTCTTTTAAACTAACAGCTGTGTTAGTAGATCTACATGCTGTATAGATGTGTCAGTCAGCCTATAGCGTATTGGTTCTTTTAAACTAACAGCTGTGTTAGTAGATCTACATACTGTATAGATGTGTCAGTCAGCCTATAGCGTATTGGTTCTTTTAAACTAACAGCTGTGTTAGTAGATCTACATACTGTATAGATGTGTCAGTCAGCCTATAGCGTATTGGTTCTTTAAACTAACTGCTGTGTTAGTAGATCTACATGCTGTATAGATGTGTCAGTCAGCCTATAGCGTATTGGTTCTTTTAAACTAACAGCTGTGTTAGTAGATCTACATGCTGTATAGATGTGTCAGTCAGCCTATAGCGTATTGGTTCTTTTAAACTAACTGCTGTGTTAGTAGATCTACATGCTGTATAGATGTGTCAGTCAGCCTATAGCGTATTGGTTCTTTAAACTAACAGCTGTGTTAGTAGATCTACATGCTGTATAGATGTGTTAGTCAGCCTATAGCGTATTGGTTCCTTAAACTAACAGCTGTGTTAGTAGATCTACATGCTGTATAGATGTGTCAGTCAGCCTATAGCGTATTGGTTCTTTTAAACTAACAGCTGTGTTAGTAGATCTACATGCTGTATAGATGTGTCAGTCAGCCTATAGCGTATTGGTTCTTTTAAACTAACAGCTGTGTTAGTAGATCTACATACTGTATAGATGTGTCAGTCAGCCTATAGCGTATTGGTTCTTTTAAACTAACAGCTGTGTTAGTAGATCTACATACTGTATAGATGTGTCAGTCAGCCTATAGCGTATTGGTTCTTTTAAACTAACAGCTGTGTTAGTAGATCTACATGCTGTATAGATGTGTCAGTCAGCCTATAGCGTATTGGTTCTTTAAACTAACAGCTGTGTTAGTAGATCTACATGCTGTATAGATGTGTCAGTCAGCCTATAGCGTATTGGTTCTTTTAAACTAACAGCTGTGTTAGTAGATCTACATGCTGTATAGATGTGTCAGTCAGCCTATAGCGTATTGGTTCTTTTAAACTAACTGCTGTGTTAGTAGATCTACATGCTGTATAGATGTGTCAGTCAGCCTATAGCGTATTGGTTCTTTAAACTAACAGCTGTGTTAGTAGATCTACATGCTGTATAGATGTGTCAGTCAGCCTATAGCGTATTGGTTCTTTTAAACTAACAGCTGTGTTAGTAGATCTACATGCTGTATAGATGTGTCAGTCAGCCTATAGCGTATTGGTTCTTTTAAACTAACTGCTGTGTTAGTAGATCTACATGCTGTATAGATGTGTCAGTCAGCCTATAGCGTATTGGTTCTTTTAAACTAACAGCTGTGTTAGTAGATCTACATGCTGTATAGATGTGTCAGTCAGCCTATAGCGTATTGGTTCTTTTAAACTAACTGCTGTGTTAGTAGATCTACATGCTGTATAGATGTGTCAGTCAGCCTATAGCGTATTGGTTCTTTTAAACTAACAGCTGTGTTAGTAGATCTACATGCTGTATAGATGTGTCAGTCAGCCTATAGCGTATTGGTTCTTTAAACTAACAGCTGTGTTAGTAGATCTACATGCTGTATAGATGTGTCAGTCAGCCTATAGCGTATTGGTTCTTTTAAACTAACAGCTGTGTTAGTAGATCTACATGCTGTATAGATTGTGTCAGTCAGCCTATAGCGTATTGGTTCTTTTAAACTAACAGCTGTGTTAGTAGATCTACATGCTGTATAGATGTGTCAGTCAGCCTATAGCGTATTGGTTCTTTTAAACTAACAGCTGTGTTAGTAGATCTACATGCTGTATAGATGTGTCAGTCAGCCTATAGCGTATTGGTTCTTTTAAACTAACAGCTGTGTTAGTAGATCTACATGCTGTATAGATGTGTCAGTCAGCCTATAGCGTATTGGTTCTTTAAACTAACTGCTGTGTTAGTAGATCTACATGCTGTATAGATGTGTCAGTCAGCCTATAGCGTATTGGTTCTTTAAACTAACTGCTGTGTTAGTAGATCTACATGCTGTATAGATGTGTCAGTCAGCCTATAGCGTATTGGTTCTTTTAAACTAACAGCTGTGTTAGTAGATCTACATGCTGTATAGATGTGTCAGTCAGCCTATAGCGTATTGGTTCTTTTAAACTAACTGCTGTGTCAGTTCATACTGTATTGATACTGTATTGTATATTGCCTCTAATATTGCATTAAATCACCATTTTATTTTCAGCGATCTCTTTGAACTTCTAGGCCGCTTCACGCTGATAAAGGGGGAAACTTGCTGAATGATCAGAGAAATGATAGTCAAAGCTTTTTCTTTTAGGCTTATTTACAGAAAAATATCAATCCTGGATGCTTTGTTAGCAATACACTACAAGAAATCCACAGGGGGGGGCGACCAATTGGATCGCGGTCTGCTCAAGTGTGCAGCAGCGCCCATCATTGTTGGCTCAATAACCACCATGTTTAATTGAACATTGTTATCAGGAAATATATTCCATGAAGTGTGGAAATCAGCCAATCAGGAATCAGGAAATCAGCTCTTGTGCCGCCTAGTGACCTTAATGATTACCGCACCACTTCAAGACTTCCTGGTCTAGCTAAAGTTCTAGAATCCTGAAACCCAATCAGGGTTTAGGCCTGGACATCCAATCAGGAATCAGGAAATCAGCTCTTGTGCGTAAGGACGGGGAATAGTAGTGATCTTAATGATTACCGCACCACTTCAAGACTTCCTGGTCTAGCTAAAGTTCTAGAA
>NC_048574.1:78953187-78960687 GCF_013265735.2 Oncorhynchus mykiss
AGGTCTGTTCATTCTGTGTCCTTCCTGGATCATCCTGTAGAACGCTGAACCCACCTGCATACCAGGGTATGGACTGCTGCCTACACACACACACACACACACAGAGACAGACAGACACACACAGACACACACACAAACACACACAGACACAAACACAGACACACAGTTAGTATATTCCCCAAACATGTGTGCCTGCATGCCTTTGTGTGTGTGAGTATATAGACTGTATCCAAGGTTACTATAGTTACCATGTGACCAGTCATCACTCTGAAGGGTTACTATAGTTACCATGTGACCAGTCATCACTCTGAAGGGTTACTATTGTTACCATGTGACCAGTCATCACTCTGAAGGGTTAAAGTTGATTTTGAGGGTCTTCTAAAGACCCCCAACATTGATTATGCTGTTATTAATAATTTGCTTATGTGCCATTATACTTATGCTCACTGTATAGCTGAATATTGAGGCCTCTGTCTGTGTCAAGCTCTCTACCAAAACCCACAGCCCCGCGTCTGTGAGAAGAGGTGAGAAAAAGGGACTGTGGATGACAGCGAGACACAGAGAGAGACAAGCTCTCTACCAAAACCCACAGCCCCGCGTCTGTGAGAAGAGGTGAGAAAAAGGGACTGTGGATGACAGCGAGACACAGCGTCTGTTTTTCTCTGAAACCAGGGCAGATTTACCTACTGCTGAGACAGGTTCTCAGAAACCTTGTGTTTAGAATAACTGGGTCTTTAAACTGCACATGCAGGGTTTGACACCATGAGGTTTGATCTATAGAAGATACTGTCTTTCTTTAGTTCACAACTCAGGAGAGACATCAGTTGTATGTTGATCTTTGACTTCTGTCAACAGCTGTCTTCTAATTCAAATATCTTAATTTTATATATTCACATTTTGAGAATTCCTTATTTGTTAAGTAAATAACGTAGACCAGAAAACGTAAAACCAACAACTCTCCAAGGTGACTATAGATACCATGTGACCAGACATCAGTCTCCTAGGTGACTATAGATACCATGTGACCAGACATCAGTCTCCTAGGTGACTATAGATACCATGTGACCAGACATCAGTCTCCTAGGTGACTATAGATACCATGTGACCAGACATCAGTCTCCTAGGTGACTATAGTTACCATGACATCAGTCTCCAAGGTTACTATAGTTACCATGTGACCAGACATCAGTCTCCTAGGTGACTATAGATACCATGTGACCAGACATCAGTCTCCTAGGTGACTATAGTTCCCATGACATCAGTCTCCTAGGTGACTATAGATACCATGTGACCAGGCATCAGTCTCCAAGGTGACTATAGATACCATGTGACCAGACATCAGTCTCCAAGGTGACTATAGATACCATGTGACCAGACATCAGTCTCCAAGGTTACTATAGTTACCATGTGACCAGACATCAGTCTCCTAGATGACTATATTTACCATGTGACCAGACATCAGTCTCCTAGGTGACTATAGATACCATGTGACCAGACATCAGTCTCCTAGATGACTATAGTTACCATGTGACCAGACATCAGTCTCCTAGGTGACTATAGTTACCATGTGACCAGACATCAGTCTCCTAGATGACTATAGTTACCATGTGACCAGACATCAGTCTCCAAGGTGACTATAGATACCATGTGACCAGACATCAGTCTCCAAGGTGACTATAGATACCATGTGACCAGACATCAGTCTCCAAGGTGACTATAGATACCATGTGACCAGACATCAGTCTCCAAGGTTACTATAGTTACCATGTGACCAGACATCAGTCTCCTAGATGACTATAGTTACCATGTGACCAGACATCAGTCTCCTAGGTGACTATAGATACCATGTGACCAGACATCAGTCTCCTAGGTGACTATAGTTACCATGTGACCAGACATCAGTCTCCAAGGTTACTATAGTTACCATGTGACCAGACATCAGTCTCCTAGATGACTATAGTTACCATGTGACCAGACATCAGTCTCCTAGGTGACTATAGATACCATGTGACCAGACATCAGTCTCCTAGATGACTATAGTTACCATGTGACCAGACATCAGTCTCCAAGGTGATCTATAGTTATGTACTGTACATTACCTAAGGAGAATATTTCCCAGAGCAGGATACCGTATGACCAGACATCACTCTCCAAGGTGTAAACACCGTCAAAGATACTCTCTGGAGACATCCACTTCACTGGGAGACGGGCCTGGAACACACAGGAAACGCATCATCGGGGGGAGACAACACCCACAGGAAACGCATCATCGGGGTGAAACAGGAAGTGGCTATTCATTTTAAAAGATAGTTCAGTGATTGTACTTATTTGGATGTTTCCTTGCCTTGACAGTCATTGTCCAGAGACGACTATTATCAAGATAAGGAAACACATCTAAACATGTAAAATGGCCGAACTATCCCTCTGAGATTACGTCGTGTTACAATGATTGGGTTTTTACTTGTTGCTCTTTGATGGTAAAACCTGAGAAACCTTCTTGTATTTCACACTCTTTCTATAACAAAAATACACACACACACTTACATTGCCTCTGAGGACGTAGTTAGAGTCGGTGGTGATGTCTCGGGCCAGTCCGAAGTCACAGATCTTGGCTACTCTACCCTGAGTCAGCAGTATGTTCCTGGCTGCTAGGTCTCTGTGGATACACTACACACACACACACACACACACACACACACACACACACACACACACACACACACACACACACACACACACACACACACACACACACACACACACACACACACACACACACACACACAAGAAAGTGGCACAGGCACGCACACAGACACACAGACACATTTAAAGTAAAGAATCAACCATATACAGAAATAACTACATAGAAGACAGAAACACAGACAGCAGCAACTACAACTGTCTCTAACTCAGTGGAGACCTGTCATTCAGGGCAGAGCCCCACTTGTTAAGCTACAAAACACAACATAAAACAAATAAGAAGTTAAATAAAGAGTTGGCCTGTTTAGCATTTTATTTTGGCATTAATTCCATGTCACATATCAGTTTGCAAACAACGTAAAAAAAATAAACAAATAAACAAATCCTTGAGTTAATAAAGCCGTATACAAACATGGTCTCTTTCTTGACAGAAGCCAAAATTAAAAATAAGAACTAAAACGTATAAAATAATATATTTTTTCGTCTCTCTGTATTTCATATTTTTCCTTCAACTCTCCAGAGGCTGAATTGTATCTCACAGGAGAAAGCGACAGAGTGAGTGAAACAGCGCCCCCTCTGTCTCTCTATGTGTTGGCAATCCATCTGATGCTGTGTGGTCAAAAAGAGTATGACAATGTTGCCGCCAGGAAGCATTGAAAGCAACGGAAGCCAGCGAGCATTTGGCCTCCCCTTTGATAAAAAGGAAAAGTCTAAAATAATAGTCAATCAAGCATTGAGCTAAACTGTGATTGGTCCTGGTGCACCCAAAAACAGTGTCAAAGGAAGCCAGCTTGGATTTGGCTGCTGGTTTCTCCAGTGATTTGACTCGTCCCCCTTAGGCCTATATATCACTGTGTCTATAGGCCCTTAGGCCTATATATCACTGTGTCTATAGGCCCTTAGGCCTATATATCACTGTGTCTATAGGCCCCTTAGGCCTATATATCACTGTGTCAAGGCATATGAACTAACAGGTTGTAGAACAAACAAGGTGATTATCACAACACACAGGTTGTTATATGGCTTTTGGTGCTGGATTCCCCAGTGATTTGACTCAGGCACCGCTACTGTTTTCTTGAGTCAAGCAGCTCCAAAAATGCAGGTGTTTGCATCCCAGCTCAGTGCTTTCTGTGGTGGAGAGGCAGCCAGCAAAAATACAGAGTGTATGGTGGTTGGTAATCTTCTCTAGTTGCGCTGTGATTGGCTCAGTGGTCTGTCACTCACGGGGACACTAAGTCACAGTAGAATCTACAGGTAGAGCTAGGCAGTTCAAGCCCGTCCAAGAAGGCTCAAGGTCATTGGCCACAGATAAAATGATGTCAAATCACGTGATATCTACCGTAGCTTTGATCTTTCAAAATCTAAGCTAGCAACTAAACAAGCATCATGAATCAATCTACAAGCAAATCCTTTTCAATCCTTGTCGTATGAAGAGAAATTGTAGATAAAACAGATCGGCACTGATCAGTCACTGGACATAAAAATGACACAACAAGTCGGAAAATCGCAAATTCAACAATGAGTGGTTTGGAAAGAATCAGTGGCTAACTACGAGCGGCGCAAAGAAATCACCATTTTGCTTCCCCTGCCTGCTATTCAGTGGAGATGGTGTGTTTGGTCCAAGTCTGGGTTTAAGGATTTAAAACATCTGTCTGAAAGGGTCTATTCTCAGAGCTTAATCAAAAGGTGATGAGTGAGACGCTTACAGAAGCTACAACAAAACATGCTAACATGCTAACATGGGCTCACCATTACCAATGACAAGGGAGAGCGTGTTAGCATGCTAGAGTGTTAGCATACTAGCGTGTTAGCATGCTAGCGTGTTAGCATACTAGTGTGTTAGCATGCTAGCATGCTAGTGTGTTAGTGTAACCGATGTGAAACGGCTAGCTTAGTTAGCGGTGGTGCGCGCTAATAGCGTTTCAATCGGTGACGTCACTCGCTCTGAGACCTTGAAGAAGTGGTTCCCTTTGCTCTGCAAGGGCCGCGGCTTTTGTGGAGCGATGGGTAACGATGCTTTGTGGGTGACTGTTGTTGATGTGTGCAGAGGGTCCCTGGTTCGCGCCCGGGTATGGGCGAGGGGACGGTCTAAAGTTATACTGTTACATATGTGTGTATGTATGTGTGTGTGTGTGTTCCTCAGAACCTTACATTCTTAGAGGTGATGTACTCCATGCCCTTAGCCACCTGGTAGGAGAAGCTCAGTAGATCCTCTGTGTCCACAGACAACTCATCTATACTCAGACACCCCTTATCATCTAGGGGGAGAGAGAGGGGGGAGAGGAAGAGGAAGAGGGAGGGAGAGGGGGAGAGAGGGAGATGGGGAGAGAGGGAGAGAGAGAGAGAGAGGGAGAGGGGGGAGAGAGAGATTGAGGGAGAGAGAGGAAGAGAGAGAGAGAGGGAGAGAGGGAGAGGGGGGGGGAGAGAGATTGAGGGAGAGAGAGGAAGAGAGAGAGAGAGGGAGAGGGGGGGAGAGAGAGATTGAGGGAGAGAGAGGGAAAGAAAGAGGGAGGGGGAGAGAGGGTAGGAGAGAAAGAGGGAGAGGGTAGGAGAGAAAGAGGGAGAGGTTAGGAGAGAAAGAGGGAGAGGGTAGGAGAGAAAGAGGGAGAGGTTAGGAGAGAAAGAGGGAGAGGGTAGGAGAGAAAGAGGGAGAGGTTAGGAGAGAAAGAGGGAGAGGGTAGGAGAGAAAGAGAAGGGAGAGAGAAAGATATTTAGCCCATATTGTCAGCGATATATTAATGTTAATATTACATTTGAAATGTTTTTGGATGAATCCTCATGAGTCTTTGATTAAAGGGAATCATGTGAGAGGACTACACTATGGATTTATACAGGATTATGGTGCATGGTGGGAAATGTAGTTTTACCTGACTGGGAGGACGGACGCATAGGCATGTAACTGCTACCGTTCCCATCTCTACACACACACACACACACACACACACACACACACACATACACACACACACACACACACACACACAGAGAGAGAAATGAAACAGACATATTATAATGAGTAAAGTACACCACACACACACCACACCACACAGACACACACACACACACAGAAATGAAACAGAAATATTATAATGAGTAAAGTACACCACACACACACCACACAGACACACACACCACACCACACCACACAGACACACACACCACACCACACCACACCACACAGACACACACACCACACACACACCACACAGACACACACACCACACACACACACAGACACACACCTCACCACACCACCACACACACCACACCACACCACACAGACACACACACCACACCACACAGACACACACACCACACCACACCACACAGACACACACACCACACACACACCACACAGACACACACACCACACACACACACAGACACACACCTCACCACACCACACCGACACACACACACCTCTGTGGTTCTCGGGGGTTGTTGATGTTGCGGTAGTACCCATCAGCAGCCTGGGCGCTGAAGAACGTCTCTCTCTTCCTACGCAGAAAGTTGAGCAGATCTCCATAGCAACAGTACTCTGTGATCACCAGCGTCGGCCCTGACAGGAAATAAATCATCTGGGTGAGAGTTCACAAGGCAGGACGGGCCCACAAACTGTCATACGACTCCTTCCGCCAGGGTAGCCTAGTGGTTAGAGCGTTGGACTAGTAAACAAAAGGTTACAAGTTCAAATCCCCGAGCTGACAAGCTATTAAACTGTGATTCTGCCCCTGAACAGGCAGTTAACCCACTGTTCATAGCCTGTCATTGAAAATAAGAATTAGTTCTTAACTGACTTGCCTAGTAAAATAAAGTTTAAAAAAAAATATATATATATATAAACTTTGAAGTTTATAAAGAAAGCTCAAATTGATTATTGAGTAGATGCCTAAATTTAGGTTTTTCTGGACTAAATTCAGAAACTCTGTTCATTGAATGTGTTTTCCAACGAGTCCAGGAATAGGCTTAATCTGGATCTGGTAAAACATCCCTTAATCTGGATCTGTTAATCTGGATCTGGTAAAACACCCCTTAATCTGGATCTGGTAAAACACCCCTTAATCTGGATCTGTTAATCTGGATCTGGTAAAACATCCCTTAATCTTGATCTGGTAAAACACCCCTTAATCTGGATCTGTTCATCTGGATCTGGTAAAACATCCCTTAATCTGGATCTGGTAAAACACCCCTTAATCTGGATCTGGTCATCTGTTTCTGGTAAAACATCCCTTAATCTTGATCTGGTAAAACATCCCTTAATCTGGATCTGATAAAACATCCCTTAATCTGGTTCTGGTAAAACACCCCTTAATCTGGATCTGGTAAAACACCCCTTAATCTGGATCTGGTCATCTGTTTCTGGTAAAACATCCCTTAATCTTGATCTGGTAAAACATCCCTTAATCTGGATCTGTTCATCTGGATCTGGTAAAACATCCCTTAATCTGGATCTGGTAAAACACCCCTTAATCTGGATCTGGTAAAACACCCCTTAATCTGGATCTGTCCATCTGGATCTGGTAAAAAAAACCTTAATCTGGATCTGGTCATCTGGATCTGGTAAAACACCCCTTAATCTGGATCTGTTAATCTGGATCTGGTAAAACATCCCTTAATCTGGATCTGTTAATCTGGATCTGGTAAAACATCCCTTAATGGAAATCTCTTAATGCTCAACTGGAAAGTATGGCAATGTTTTAGGATATCTGGGGGATCCAGTTAGTATGACTACTGTGGACCCTCTGACTTTTACCATAGAGTCGATGACCTCTCACCTCCCACAGTGCAAGCTCCCAGCAG
>NC_048574.1:78963187-78980687 GCF_013265735.2 Oncorhynchus mykiss
GTTGTGAGAGTGGGCTTGCAGGCTGGGTCTGAGTCTATATAAATCCTGGCTGTTGTGAGAGTGGGCTTGCAGGCTGGGTCTGAGTCTATATAAATCCTGGCTGTTGTGAGAGTGGGCTTGCAGGCTGGGTCTGAGTCTATATAAATCCTGGCTGTTGTGAGAGTGGGCTTGCAGGCTGGGTCTGAGTCTATATAAATCCTGGCAGTTGTGAGAGTGGGCTTGCAGGCTGGGTCTGAGTCTATATAAGCCCTGGCTGATGTGAGAGTGGGCTTGCAGGCTGGGTCTGAGTCTATATAAGTCCTGGCTGTTGTGAGAGTGGGCTTGCAGGCTGGGTCTGAGTCTATATAAGTCCTGGCTGTTGTGAGAGTGGGCTTGCAGGCTGGGTCTGAGTCTATATAAATCCTGGCTGTTGTGAGAGTGGGCTTGCAGGCTGGGTCTGAGTCTATATAAGTCCTGGCTGTTGTGAGAGTGGGCTTGCAGGCCGGGTCTGAGTCTATATAAGTCCTGGCTGTTGTGAGAGTGGGCTTGCAGGCTGGGTCTGAGTCTATATAAGTCCTGGCTGTTGTGAGAGTGGGCTTGCAGGCTGGGTCTGAGTCTATATAAGTCCTGGCTGTTGTGAGAGTGGGCTTGCAGGCCGGGTCTGAGTCAGAGTCAAACTGAAACTAGATGATGAGAAGTAACCACTGTCTGGTTTTGACACGTTGATCTTGTGTGATGGTGGACAGCTGGAGGACTTGTAGTGAGTGTGTCAGTGTTGGGGGGTGATACAGGGGTAACTAGTCATTATGTAGTAGAGGTATGTAGTAGAGTCAGTGTTGGGGGGTGATACAGGGGTAACTAGTCACTATGTAGTAGAGGTATGTAGTAGAGTCAGTGTTGGGGGGTGAGACAGGGGTAACTAGTCATTATGTAGTAGAGTCAGTGTTGGGGGGTGATACAGTGGTAACTAGTCATTATGTAGTAGAGGTATGTAGTAGTGTCAGTGTTGGGGGGTGATACAGGGGTAACTAGTCATTATGTAGTAGAGGTATGTAGTAGTATCAGTGTTGGGGGGTGATACAGGGGTAACTAGTCATTATGTAGTAGAGGTATGTAGTAGAGTCAGTGTTGGGGGGTGATACAGGGGTAACTAGTCATTATGTAGTAGAGGTATGTAGTAGAGTCAGTGTTGGGGGGTGATACAGGGGTAACTAGTCATTATGTAGTAGAGGTATGTAGTAGTGTCAGTGTTGGGGGGTGATACAGGGGTAACTAGTCATTATGTAGTAGAGTCAGTGTTGGGGGGTGATACAGCGGTAACTAGTCATTATGTAGTAGTGTCAGTGTTGGGGGGTGATACAGGGGTAACTAGTCATTATGTAGTAGAGTCAGTGTTGGGGGGTGATACAGTGGTAACTAGTCATTATGTAGTAGAGGTATGTAGTAGTGTCAGTGTTGGGGGGTGATACAGGGGTAACTAGTCATTATGTAGTAGAGGTATGTAGTAGAGTCAGTGTTGGGGGGTGATACAGGGGTAACTAGTCATTATGTAGTAGAGGTATGTAGTAGTGTCAGTGTGGGGGGGTGATACAGGGGTAACTAGTCATTATGTAGTAGTGTCAGTGTTGGGGGTGATACAGGGGTAACTAGTCATTATGTAGTAGAGTCAGTGTTGGGGGGTGATACAGGGGTAACTAGTCATTATGTAGTAGTGGTATGTAGTAGTGTCAGTGTGGGGGGTGATACAGGGGTAACTAGTCATTATGTAGTAGTGTCAGTGTTGGGGGGTGATACAGGGGTAACTAGTCATTATGTAGTAGAGGTATGTAGTAGTGTCAGTGTTGGGGGGTGATACAGGGGTAACTAGTCATTATGTAGTAGAGGTATGTAGTAGTATCAGTGTTGGGGGGTGATACAGGGGTAACTAGTCATTATGTAGTAGAGTCAGTGTTGGGGGGTGATACAGGGGTAACTAGTCATTATGTAGTAGTGTCCGTGTGGGGGGTGATACAGGGGTAACTAGTCATTATGTAGTAGAGGTATGTAGTAGTGTCAGTGTTGGGGGGTGATACAGGGGTAACTAGTCATTATGTAGTAGAGGTATGTAGTAGTGTCAGTGTTGGGGGGTGATACAGGGGTAACTAGTCATTATGTAGTAGAGGTATGTAGTAGTGTCAGTGTGGGGGGTGATACAGGGGTAACTAGTCATTATGTAGTAGAGGTATGTAGTAGTGTCAGTGTGGGGGGTGATACAGGGGTAACTAGTCATTATGTAGTAGTGTCAGTGTTGGGGGGTGATACAGGGGTAACTAGTCATTATGTAGTAGTGTCAGTGTGGGGGGTGATACAGGGGTAACTAGTCATTATGTAGTAGAGTCAGTGTTGGGGGGTGATACAGGGGTAACTAGTCATTATGTAGTAGAGGTATGTAGTAGAGTCAGTGTTGGGGGGTGATACAGGGGTAACTAGTCATTATGTAGTAGAGGTATGTAGTAGTGTCAGTGTTGGGGGGTGATACAGGGGTAACTAGTCATTATGTAGTAGTGTCAGTGTTGGGGGGTGATACAGGGGTAACTAGTCATTATGTAGTAGAGGTATGTAGTAGTATCAGTGTTGGGGGGTGATACAGGGGTAACTAGTCATTATGTAGTAGAGGTATGTAGTAGAGTCAGTTTTGGGGGGTGATACAGGGGTAACTAGTCATTTTGTAGTAGAGGTATGTAGTAGTGTCAGTGTTGGGGGGTGATACAGGGGTAACTAGTCATTATGTAGTAGAGGTATGTAGTAGTGTCAGTGTTGGGGGGTGATACAGTGGTAACTAGTCATTATGTAGTAGAGGTATGTAGTAGAGTCAGTTTTGGGGGGTGATACAGGGGTAACTAGTCATTATGTAGTAGAGGTATGTAGTAGTGTCAGTGTTGGGGGGTGATACAGGGGTAACTAGTCATTATGTAGTAGAGGTATGTAGTAGTGTCAGTGTTGGGGGGTGATACAGGGGTAACTAGTCATTATGTAGTAGAGGTATGTAGTAGTGTCAGTTTTGGGGGGTGATACAGGGGTAACTAGTCATTATGTAGTAGTGTCAGTGTTGGGGGTGATACAGGGGTAACTAGTCATTATGTAGTAGAGGTATGTAGTAGTGTCAGTGTTGGGGGGTGATACAGGGGTAACTAGTCATTATGTAGTAGAGGTATGTAGTAGTGTCAGTGTTGGGGGGTGATACAGTGGTAACTAGTCATTATGTAGTAGAGGTATGTAGTAGTGTCAGTGTTGGGGGGTGATACAGGGGTAACTAGTCATTATGTAGTAGTGTCAGTGTTGGGGGGTAATACAGGGGTAACTAGTCATTATGTAGTAGTGTCAGTGTTGGGGGGTGATACAGGGGTAACTAGTCATTATGTAGTAGAGGTATGTAGTAGTGTCAGTGTTGGGGGGTGATACAGGGGTAACTAGTCATTATGTAGTAGTGTCAGTGTTGGGGGGTGATACAGGGGTAACTAGTCATTATGTAGTAGAGGTATGTAGTAGTGTCAGTGTTGGGGGGTGATACAGGGGTAACTAGTCATTATGTAGTAGAGGTATGTAGTAGTGTCAGTGTTGGGGGGTGATACAGGGGTAACTAGTCATTATGTAGTAGAGGTATGTAGTAGTGTCAGTGTTGGGGGGTGATACAGGGGTAACTAGTCATTATGTAGTAGAGGTATGTAGTAGAGTCAGTGTTGGGGGGTGAGACAGGGGTAACTAGTCATTATGTAGTAGAGTCAGTGTTGGGGGGTGATACAGTGGTAACTAGTCATTATGTAGTAGAGGTATGTAGTAGTGTCAGTGTTGGGGGGTGATACAGGGGTAACTAGTCATTATGTAGTAGAGGTATGTAGTAGTATCAGTGTTGGGGGGTGATACAGGGGTAACTAGTCATTATGTAGTAGAGGTATGTAGTAGAGTCAGTGTTGGGGGGTGATACAGGGGTAACTAGTCATTATGTAGTAGAGGTATGTAGTAGAGTCAGTGTTGGGGGGTGATACAGGGGTAACTAGTCATTATGTAGTAGAGGTATGTAGTAGTGTCAGTGTTGGGGGGTGATACAGGGGTAACTAGTCATTATGTAGTAGAGTCAGTGTTGGGGGGTGATACAGCGGTAACTAGTCATTATGTAGTAGTGTCAGTGTTGGGGGGTGATACAGGGGTAACTAGTCATTATGTAGTAGAGTCAGTGTTGGGGGGTGATACAGTGGTAACTAGTCATTATGTAGTAGAGGTATGTAGTAGTGTCAGTGTTGGGGGGTGATACAGGGGTAACTAGTCATTATGTAGTAGAGGTATGTAGTAGAGTCAGTGTTGGGGGGTGATACAGGGGTAACTAGTCATTATGTAGTAGAGGTATGTAGTAGTGTCAGTGTGGGGGGGTGATACAGGGGTAACTAGTCATTATGTAGTAGTGTCAGTGTTGGGGGTGATACAGGGGTAACTAGTCATTATGTAGTAGAGTCAGTGTTGGGGGGTGATACAGGGGTAACTAGTCATTATGTAGTAGTGGTATGTAGTAGTGTCAGTGTGGGGGGTGATACAGGGGTAACTAGTCATTATGTAGTAGTGTCAGTGTTGGGGGGTGATACAGGGGTAACTAGTCATTATGTAGTAGAGGTATGTAGTAGTGTCAGTGTTGGGGGGTGATACAGGGGTAACTAGTCATTATGTAGTAGAGGTATGTAGTAGTATCAGTGTTGGGGGGTGATACAGGGGTAACTAGTCATTATGTAGTAGAGTCAGTGTTGGGGGGTGATACAGGGGTAACTAGTCATTATGTAGTAGTGTCAGTGTGGGGGGTGATACAGGGGTAACTAGTCATTATGTAGTAGAGGTATGTAGTAGTGTCAGTGTTGGGGGGTGATACAGGGGTAACTAGTCATTATGTAGTAGAGGTATGTAGTAGTGTCAGTGTTGGGGGGTGATACAGGGGTAACTAGTCATTATGTAGTAGAGGTATGTAGTAGTGTCAGTGTTGGGGGGTGATACAGGGGTAACTAGTCATTATGTAGTAGTGTCAGTGTTGGGGGGTGATACAGGGGTAACTAGTCATTTTGTAGTAGAGGTATGTAGTAGTGTCAGTGTTGGGGGGTGATACAGGGGTAACTAGTCATCATGTAGTAGAGGTATGTAATAGTGTCAGTGTTGGGGGGTGATACATTGATAACTAGTCATTATGTAGTAGAGGTATGTAGTAGAGTCAGTTTTGGGGGGTGATACAGGGGTAACTAGTCATTATGTAGTAGAGGTATGTAGTAGTGTCAGTGTTGGGGGGTGATACAGGGGTAACTAGTCATTATGCAGTAGAGGTATGTAGTAGTGTCAGTGTTGGGGGGTGATACAGGGGTAACTAGTCATTATGTAGTAGAGGTATGTAGTAGTGTCAGTTTTGGGGGGTGATACAGGGGTAACTAGTCATTATGTAGTAGTGTCAGTGTTGGGGGTGATACAGGGGTAACTAGTCATTATGTAGTAGAGGTATGTAGTAGTGTCAGTGTTGGGGGGTGATACAGGGGTAACTAGTCATTATGTAGTAGAGGTATGTAGTAGTGTCAGTGTTGGGGGGTGATACAGTGGTAACTAGTCATTATGTAGTAGAGGTATGTAGTAGTGTCAGTGTTGGGGGGTGATACAGGGGTAACTAGTCATTATGTAGTAGTGTCAGTGTTGGGGGGTGATACAGGGGTAACTAGTCATTATGTAGTAGTGTCAGTGTGGGGGGTGATACAGGGGTAACTAGTCATTATGTAGTAGAGTCAGTGTTGGGGGGTGATACAGGGGTAACTAGTCATTATGTAGTAGAGGTATGTAGTAGAGTCAGTGTTGGGGGGTGATACAGGGGTAACTAGTCATTATGTAGTAGAGGTATGTAGTAGTGTCAGTGTTGGGGGGTGATACAGGGGTAACTAGTCATTATGTAGTAGTGTCAGTGTTGGGGGGTGATACAGGGGTAACTAGTCATTATGTAGTAGAGGTATGTAGTAGTATCAGTGTTGGGGGGTGATACAGGGGTAACTAGTCATTATGTAGTAGAGGTATGTAGTAGAGTCAGTTTTGGGGGGTGATACAGGGGTAACTAGTCATTTTGTAGTAGAGGTATGTAGTAGTGTCAGTGTTGGGGGGTGATACAGGGGTAACTAGTCATTATGTAGTAGAGGTATGTAGTAGTGTCAGTGTTGGGGGGTGATACAGTGGTAACTAGTCATTATGTAGTAGAGGTATGTAGTAGAGTCAGTTTTGGGGGGTGATACAGGGGTAACTAGTCATTATGTAGTAGAGGTATGTAGTAGTGTCAGTGTTGGGGGGTGATACAGGGGTAACTAGTCATTATGTAGTAGAGGTATGTAGTAGTGTCAGTGTTGGGGGGTGATACAGGGGTAACTAGTCATTATGTAGTAGAGGTATGTAGTAGTGTCAGTTTTGGGGGGTGATACAGGGGTAACTAGTCATTATGTAGTAGTGTCAGTGTTGGGGGTGATACAGGGGTAACTAGTCATTATGTAGTAGAGGTATGTAGTAGTGTCAGTGTTGGGGGGTGATACAGGGGTAACTAGTCATTATGTAGTAGAGGTATGTAGTAGTGTCAGTGTTGGGGGGTGATACAGTGGTAACTAGTCATTATGTAGTAGAGGTATGTAGTAGTGTCAGTGTTGGGGGGTGATACAGGGGTAACTAGTCATTATGTAGTAGTGTCAGTGTTGGGGGGTGATACAGGGGTAACTAGTCATTATGTAGTAGTGTCAGTGTTGGGGGGTGATACAGGGGTAACTAGTCATTATGTAGTAGAGGTATGTAGTAGTGTCAGTGTTGGGGGGTGATACAGGGGTAACTAGTCATTATGTAGTAGTGTCAGTGTTGGGGGGTGATACAGGGGTAACTAGTCATTATGTAGTAGAGGTATGTAGTAGTGTCAGTGTTGGGGGGTGATACAGGGGTAACTAGTCATTATGTAGTAGAGGTATGTAGTAGTGTCAGTGTTGGGGGGTGATACAGGGGTAACTAGTCATTATGTAGTAGAGGTATGTAGTAGTGTCAGTGTTGGGGGGTGATACAGGGGTAACTAGTCATTATGTAGTAGAGGTATGTAGTAGAGTCAGTGTTGGGGGGTGATACAGGGGTAACTAGTCATTATGTAGTAGAGGTATGTAGTAGAGTCAGTGTTGGGGGGTGATACAGGGGTAACTAGTCATTATGTAGTAGAGGTATGTAGTAGTGTCAGTGTGGGGGGTGATACAGGGGTAACTAGTCATTATGTAGTAGAGGTATGTAGTAGTGTCAGTGTGGGGGGGTGATACAGTGGTAACTAGTCATTATGTAGTAGTGTCAGTGTTGGGGGTGATACAGGGGTAACTAGTCATTATGTAGTAGAGTCAGTGTTCGGGGGTGATACAGAGGTAACTAGTCATTATGTAGTAGTGGTATGTAGTAGTGTCAGTGTGGGGGGTGATACAGGGGTAACTAGTCATTATGTAGTAGTGTCAGTGTTGGGGGGTGATACAGTGGTAACTAGTCATTATGTAGTAGAGGTATGTAGTAGTGTCAGTGTTGGGGGGTGATACAGGGGTAACTAGTCATTATGTAGTAGAGGTATGTAGTAGTGTCAGTGTTGGGGGGTGATACAGTGGTAACTAGTCATTATGTAGTAGAGGTATGTAGTAGTGTCAGTGTTGGGGGGTGATACAGGGGTAACTAGTCATTATGTAGTAGTGTCAGTGTTGGGGGGTGATACAGGGGTAACTAGTCATTATGTAGTAGTGTCAGTGTTGGGGGGTGATACAGGGGTAACTAGTCATTATGTAGTAGAGGTATGTAGTAGTGTCAGTGTTGGGGGGTGATACAGGGGTAACTAGTCATTATGTAGTAGAGGTATGTAGTAGTGTCAGTGTTGGGGGGTGATACAGGGGTAACTAGTCATTATGTAGTAGAGGTATGTAGTAGAGTCAGTGTTGGGGGGTGATACAGGGGTAACTAGTCATTATGTAGTAGAGGTATGTAGTAGAGTCAGTGTTGGGGGGTGATACAGGGGTAACTAGTCATTATGTAGTAGAGGTATGTAGTAGTGTCAGTGTGGGGGGTGATACAGGGGTAACTAGTCATTATGTAGTAGAGGTATGTAGTAGTGTCAGTGTGGGGGGGTGATACAGTGGTAACTAGTCATTATGTAGTAGTGTCAGTGTTGGGGGTGATACAGGGGTAACTAGTCATTATGTAGTAGAGTCAGTGTTGGGGGGTGATACAGGGGTAACTAGTCATTATGTAGTAGTGGTATGTAGTAGTGTCAGTGTGGGGGGTGATACAGGGGTAACTAGTCATTATGTAGTAGTGTCAGTGTTGGGGGGTGATACAGGGGTAACTAGTCATTATGTAGTAGAGGTATGTAGTAGTGTCAGTGTTGGGGGGTGATACAGGGGTAACTAGTCATTATGTAGTAGAGGTATGTAGTAGTATCAGTGTTGGGGGGTGATACAGGGGTAACTAGTCATTATGTAGTAGAGTCAGTGTTGGGGGGTGATACAGGGGTAACTAGTCATTATGTAGTAGTGTCAGTGTGGGGGGTGATACAGGGGTAACTAGTCATTATGTAGTAGAGGTATGTAGTAGTGTCAGTGTTGGGGGGTGATACAGGGGTAACTAGTCATTATGTAGTAGAGGTATGTAGTAGTGTCAGTGTTGGGGGGTGATACAGGGGTAACTAGTCATTATGTAGTAGAGGTATGTAGTAGTGTCAGTGTTGGGGGGTGATACAGGGGTAACTAGTCATTATGTAGTAGAGGTATGTAGTAGTGTCAGTGTTGGGGGGTGATACAGGGGTAACTAGTCATTATGTAGTAGAGGTATGTAGTAGTATCAGTGTTGGGGGTGATACAGTGGTAACTAGTCATTATGTAGTAGTGTCAGTGTTGGGGGTGATACAGGGGTAACTAGTCATTATGTAGTAGAGTCAGTGTTGGGGGGTGATACAGGGGTAACTAGTCATTATGTAGTAGTGGTATGTAGTAGTGTAAGTGTGGGGGGTGATACAGGGGTAACTAGTCATTATGTAGTAGTGTCAGTGTTGGGGGGTGATACAGGGGTAACTAGTCATTATGTAGTAGAGGTATGTAGTAGTGTCAGTGTTGGGGGGTGATACAGGGGTAACTAGTCATTATGTAGTAGTGTCAGTGTGGGGGGTGATACAGGGGTAACTAGTCATTATGTAGTAGAGGTATGTAGTAGTGTCAGTGTTGGGGGGTGATACAGGGGTAACTAGTCATTATGTAGTAGAGGTATGTAGTAGTGTCAGTGTTGGGGGGTGATACAGGGGTAACTAGTCATTATGTAGTAGAGGTATGTAGTAGTGTCAGTGTTGGGGGGTGATACAGGGGTAACTAGTCATTATGTAGTAGAGTCAGTGTTGGGGGGTGATACAGGGGTAACTAGTCATTATGTAGTAGAGGTATGTAGTAGTATCAGTGTTGGGGGGTGATACAGGGGTAACTAGTCATTATGTAGTAGAGGTATGTAGTAGTGTCAGTGTTGGGGGGTGATACAGGGGTAACTAGTCATTATGTAGTAGAGGTATGTAGTAGTGTCAGTGTTGGGGGGTGATACAGGGGTAACTAGTCATTATGTAGTAGAGGTATGTAGTAGAGTCAGTGTTGGGGGGTGATACAGGGGTAACTAGTCATTATGTAGTAGAGGTATGTAGTAGTGTCAGTGTTAGGGGGTGATACAGGGGTAACTAGTCATTATGTAGTAGTGTCAGTGTTGGGGGGTGATACAGGGGTAACTAGTCATTTTGTAGTAGAGGTATGTAGTAGTGTCAGTGTTGGGGGGTGATACAGGGGTAACTAGTCATTATGTAGTAGAGTCAGTGTTGGGGGGTGATACAGGGGTAACTAGTCATTATGTAGTAGAGGTATGTAGTAGTGTCAGTGTTGGGGGGTGATACAGGGGTAACTAGTCATTATGTAGTAGAGGTATGTAGTAGTGTCAGTGTTGGGGGGTGATACAGGGGTAACTAGTCATTATGTAGTAGAGTCAGTGTTGGGGGGTGATACAGGGGTAACTAGTCATTATGTAGTAGAGGTATGTAGTAGTGTCAGTGTTGGGGGGTGATACAGGGGTAACTAGTCATTATGTAGTAGAGTCAGTGTTGGGGGGTGATACAGGGGTAACTAGTCATTATGTAGTAGAGGTATGTAGTAGTATCAGTGTTGGGGGGTGATACAGGGGTAACTAGTCATTATGTAGTAGAGGTATGTAGTAGTGTCAGTGTTGGGGGTGATACAGGGGTAACTAGTCATTATGTAGTAGAGTCAGTGTTGGGGGGTGATACAGGGGTAACTAGTCATTATGTAGTAGTGGTATGTAGTAGTGTAAGTGTGGGGGGTGATACAGGGGTAACTAGTCATTATGTAGTAGTGTCAGTGTTGGGGGGTGATACAGGGGTAACTAGTCATTATGTAGTAGAGGTATGTAGTAGTGTCAGTGTTGGGGGGTGATACAGGGGTAACTAGTCATTATGTAGTAGTGTCAGTGTGGGGGGTGATACAGGGGTAACTAGTCATTATGTAGTAGAGGTATGTAGTAGTGTCAGTGTTGGGGGGTGATACAGGGGTAACTAGTCATTATGTAGTAGAGGTATGTAGTAGTGTCAGTGTTGGGGGGTGATACAGGGGTAACTAGTCATTATGTAGTAGAGGTATGTAGTAGTGTCAGTGTTGGGGGGTGATACAGGGGTAACTAGTCATTATGTAGTAGAGTCAGTGTTGGGGGGTGATACAGGGGTAACTAGTCATTATGTAGTAGAGGTATGTAGTAGTATCAGTGTTGGGGGGTGATACAGGGGTAACTAGTCATTATGTAGTAGAGGTATGTAGTAGTGTCAGTGTTGGGGGGTGATACAGGGGTAACTAGTCATTATGTAGTAGAGGTATGTAGTAGTGTCAGTGTTGGGGGGTGATACAGGGGTAACTAGTCATTATGTAGTAGAGGTATGTAGTAGAGTCAGTGTTGGGGGGTGATACAGGGGTAACTAGTCATTATGTAGTAGAGGTATGTAGTAGTGTCAGTGTTAGGGGGTGATACAGGGGTAACTAGTCATTATGCAGTAGAGGTATGTAGTAGTGTCAGTGTTGGGGGGTGATACAGTGGTAACTAGTCATTATGTAGTGGAGGTATGTAGTAGAGTCAGTGTTGGGGGGTGATACAGGGGTAACTAGTCATTATGTAGTAGAGGTATGTAGTAGAGTCAGTGTTGGGGGGTGATACAGGGGTAACTAGTCATTATGTAGTAGAGGTATGTAGTAGTGTCAGTGTGGGGGGTGATACAGGGGTAACTAGTCATTATGTAGTAGTGGTATGTAGTAGTGTCAGTGTGGGGGGTGATACAGGGGTAACTAGTCATTATGTAGTAGAGGTATGTAGTAGTGTCAGTGTGGGGGGGTGATACAGTGGTAACTAGTCATTATGTAGTAGTGTCAGTGTTGGGGGTGATACAGGGGTAACTAGTCATTATGTAGTAGAGTCAGTGTTGGGGGGTGATACAGGGGTAACTAGTCATTATGTAGTAGTGGTATGTAGTAGTGTCAGTGTGGGGGGTGATACAGGGGTAACTAGTCATTATGTAGTAGTGTCAGTGTTGGGGGGTGATACAGGGGTAACTAGTCATTATGTAGTAGAGGTATGTAGTAGTGTCAGTGTTGGGGGGTGATACAGGGGTAACTAGTCATTATGTAGTAGAGGTATGTAGTAGTATCAGTGTTGGGGGGTGATACAGGGGTAACTAGTCATTATGTAGTAGAGTCAGTGTTGGGGGGTGATACAGGGGTAACTAGTCATTATGTAGTAGTGTCAGTGTGGGGGGTGATACAGGGGTAACTAGTCATTATGTAGTAGAGGTATGTAGTAGTGTCAGTGTTGGGGGGTGATACAGGGGTAACTAGTCATTATGTAGTAGAGGTATGTAGTAGTGTCAGTGTTGGGGGGTGATACAGGGGTAACTAGTCATTATGTAGTAGAGGTATGTAGTAGTGTCAGTGTTGGGGGGTGATACAGGGGTAACTAGTCATTATGTAGTAGAGTCAGTGTTGGGGGGTGATACAGGGGTAACTAGTCATTATGTAGTAGAGGTATGTAGTAGTATCAGTGTTGGGGGGTGATACAGGGGTAACTAGTCATTATGTAGTAGAGGTATGTAGTAGTGTCAGTGTTGGGGGGTGATACAGGGGTAACTAGTCATTATGTAGTAGAGGTATGTAGTAGTGTCAGTGTTGGGGGGTGATACAGGGGTAACTAGTCATTATGTAGTAGAGGTATGTAGTAGTGTCAGTGTGGGGGGTGATACAGGGGTAACTAGTCATTATGTAGTAGAGGTATGTAGTAGTGTCAGTGTGGGGGGTGATACAGGGGTAACTAGTCATTATGTAGTAGTGTCAGTGTTGGGGGGTGATACAGGGGTAACTAGTCATTATGTAGTAGAGTCAGTGTTGGGGGGTGATACAGGGGTAACTAGTCATTATGTAGTAGTGTCAGTGTTGGGGGGTGATACAGGGGTAACTAGTCATTATGTAGTAGTGTCAGTGTGGGGGGTGATACAGGGGTAACTAGTCATTATGTAGTAGAGTCAGTGTTGGGGGGTGATACAGGGGTAACTAGTCATTATGTAGTAGAGGTATGTAGTAGAGTCAGTGTTGGGGGGTGATACAGGGGTAACTAGTCATTATGTAGTAGAGGTATGTAGTAGTGTCAGTGTTGGGGGGTGATACAGGGGTAACTAGTCATTATGTAGTAGTGTCAGTGTTGGGGGGTGATACAGGGGTAACTAGTCATTATGTAGTAGAGGTATGTAGTAGTGTCAGTGTTGGGGGGTGATACAGGGGTAACTAGTCATTATGTAGTAGAGGTATGTAGTAGTGTCAGTGTTGGGGGGTGATACAGGGGTAACTAGTCATTATGTAGTAGAGGTATGTAGTAGAGTCAGTGTTGGGGGGTGATACAGGGGTAACTAGTCATTATGTAGTAGAGGTATGTAGTAGTGTCAGTGTTAGGGGGTGATACAGGGGTAACTAGTCATTATGTAGTAGTGTCAGTGTTGGGGGGTGATACAGGGGTAACTAGTCATTTTGTAGTAGAGGTATGTAGTAGTGTCAGTGTTAGGGGGTGATACAGGGGTAACTAGTCATTATGCAGTAGAGGTATGTAGTAGTGTCAGTGTTGGGGGGTGATACAGTGGTAACTAGTCATTATGTAGTGGAGGTATGTAGTAGAGTCAGTGTTGGGGGGTGATACAGGGGTAACTAGTCATTATGTAGTAGAGGTATGTAGTAGAGTCAGTGTTGGGGGGTGATACAGGGGTAACTAGTCATTATGTAGTAGAGGTATGTAGTAGTGTCAGTGTGGGGGGTGATACAGGGGTAACTAGTCATTATGTAGTAGTGGTATGTAGTAGTGTCAGTGTGGGGGGTGATACAGGGGTAACTAGTCATTATGTAGTAGAGGTATGTAGTAGTGTCAGTGTGGGGGGGTGATACAGTGGTAACTAGTCATTATGTAGTAGTGTCAGTGTTGGGGGTGATACAGGGGTAACTAGTCATTATGTAGTAGAGTCAGTGTTGGGGGGTGATACAGGGGTAACTAGTCATTATGTAGTAGTGGTATGTAGTAGTGTCAGTGTGGGGGGTGATACAGGGGTAACTAGTCATTATGTAGTAGTGTCAGTGTTGGGGGGTGATACAGGGGTAACTAGTCATTATGTAGTAGAGGTATGTAGTAGTGTCAGTGTTGGGGGGTGATACAGGGGTAACTAGTCATTATGTAGTAGAGGTATGTAGTAGTATCAGTGTTGGGGGGTGATACAGGGGTAACTAGTCATTATGTAGTAGAGTCAGTGTTGGGGGGTGATACAGGGGTAACTAGTCATTATGTAGTAGTGTCAGTGTGGGGGGTGATACAGGGGTAACTAGTCATTATGTAGTAGAGGTATGTAGTAGTGTCAGTGTTGGGGGGTGATACAGGGGTAACTAGTCATTATGTAGTAGAGGTATGTAGTAGTGTCAGTGTTGGGGGGTGATACAGGGGTAACTAGTCATTATGTAGTAGAGGTATGTAGTAGTGTCAGTGTTGGGGGGTGATACAGGGGTAACTAGTCATTATGTAGTAGAGTCAGTGTTGGGGGGTGATACAGGGGTAACTAGTCATTATGTAGTAGAGGTATGTAGTAGTATCAGTGTTGGGGGGTGATACAGGGGTAACTAGTCATTATGTAGTAGAGGTATGTAGTAGTGTCAGTGTTGGGGGGTGATACAGGGGTAACTAGTCATTATGTAGTAGAGGTATGTAGTAGTGTCAGTGTTGGGGGGTGATACAGGGGTAACTAGTCATTATGTAGTAGAGGTATGTAGTAGTGTCAGTGTGGGGGGTGATACAGGGGTAACTAGTCATTATGTAGTAGAGGTATGTAGTAGTGTCAGTGTGGGGGGTGATACAGGGGTAACTAGTCATTATGTAGTAGTGTCAGTGTTGGGGGGTGATACAGGGGTAACTAGTCATTATGTAGTAGAGTCAGTGTTGGGGGGTGATACAGGGGTAACTAGTCATTATGTAGTAGTGTCAGTGTTGGGGGGTGATACAGGGGTAACTAGTCATTATGTAGTAGTGTCAGTGTGGGGGGTGATACAGGGGTAACTAGTCATTATGTAGTAGAGTCAGTGTTGGGGGGTGATACAGGGGTAACTAGTCATTATGTAGTAGAGGTATGTAGTAGAGTCAGTGTTGGGGGGTGATACAGGGGTAACTAGTCATTATGTAGTAGAGGTATGTAGTAGTGTCAGTGTTGGGGGGTGATACAGGGGTAACTAGTCATTATGTAGTAGTGTCAGTGTTGGGGGGTGATACAGGGGTAACTAGTCATTATGTAGTAGAGGTATGTAGTAGTGTCAGTGTTGGGGGGTGATACAGGGGTAACTAGTCATTATGCAGTAGAGGTATGTAGTAGTGTCAGTGTTGGGGGGTGATACAGGGGTAACTAGTCATTATGTAGTAGAGGTATGTAGTAGTGTCAGTTTTGGGGGGTGATACAGGGGTAACTAGTCATTATGTAGTAGTGTCAGTGTTGGGGGTGATACAGGGGTAACTAGTCATTATGTAGTAGAGGTATGTAGTAGTGTCAGTGTTGGGGGGTGATACAGGGGTAACTAGTCATTATGTAGTAGAGGTATGTAGTAGTGTCAGTGTTGGGGGGTGATACAGTGGTAACTAGTCATTATGTAGTAGAGGTATGTAGTAGTGTCAGTGTTGGGGGGTGATACAGGGGTAACTAGTCATTATGTAGTAGTGTCAGTGTTGGGGGGTGATACAGGGGTAACTAGTCATTATGTAGTAGTGTCAGTGTTGGGGGGTGATACAGGGGTAACTAGTCATTATGTAGTAGAGGTATGTAGTAGTGTCAGTGTTGGGGGGTGATACAGGGGTAACTAGTCATTATGTAGTAGTGTCAGTGTTGGGGGGTGATACAGGGGTAACTAGTCATTATGTAGTAGAGGTATGTAGTAGTGTCAGTGTTGGGGGGTGATACAGGGGTAACTAGTCATTATGTAGTAGAGGTATGTAGTAGTGTCAGTGTTGGGGGGTGATACAGGGGTAACTAGTCATTATGTAGTAGAGGTATGTAGTAGTGTCAGTGTTGGGGGGTGATACAGGGGTAACTAGCCTCCCTCACCTCCACCTCCACCCCCACCCCCACCCTCACCTCCACCCTCACCCCCACCCCCAACCTCACCTCCACCCCCACCCTCACCTCCACCTCCACCCTCACCCCCACCCTCACCTCCACCCCCACCCTCACCTCCACCCCCACCCTCACCTCCACCCTCACCTCCACCCTCACCCCCACCTCCACCCCCACCCTCACCCTCACCCCCACCCTCACCTCCACCCTCACCTCCACCTCCACCCTCACCCTCACCTCCACCCCCACCCTCACCTCCACCCCCACCCTCACCCTCACCTCCACCCTCACCTCCACCTCCACCCTCACCTCTACCGCCACCCTCACCTCCACCCCCACCCTCACCCTCACCTCCACCCCCACCCTCACCTCCACCCCCACCCTCACCCTCACCTCCACCCCCACCCTCACCTCCACCCTCACCTCCACCCCTGTGCGTGTAGGTGTGTGTGTGTGTGTGTGTGTGTGTGTGTAGGTGTGTAGGTGTGTGTGTAGGTGTGTGTGTGTGTGTGTGTGTGTGTGTGTGTGTGTGTGTAGGTGTGTGTGTGTGTGTGTGTGTCTGTAGGTGTGTGTGTGTGTGTGTGTGTGTGTGTGTGTGTGTCTGTAGGTGTGTGTGTGTGTGTGTGTGTGTGTGTGTGTGTGTGTGTGTGTGTGTGTGTGTGTGTGTGTGTGTGTGTGTGTGTGTGCGCGTGTGTGTGCGTGTGTGTGTGTGTGTGTGTCGTACCAAAACGTAGTTTCTGCCTGGGAAATTCCCACTTGGCGTCGTAGGGCAGCTGGGTGGGGTCGATGTAGATGTAGTTGTTGCCGTGGATACTGTCAATCACCTTCCACTGGATCTGGAACTTGGGCTTCTGTTGGGGTCGGAGGTCAATGATTGATACGTTGAATAACGTGATGATGTCATAATCAACAAAGAGGGATACACGTCTTCTTTAGGAAAATAATGAACGACGACGTGGATGGTTCCACCGTTCTACCGGAACGGACCTTCCACCGAGTTACATTATTTTCCAGAGGACGCATAGAAACCCGAGTTGATTATAAACCCTTTTATACCATGGTTATAATTTAACACATTTGGCATGAAAAAAAAAATGTGTTAATTTGCAGGTTAGAAATGTTTGAACTGAAGTAGCTAGAAAGTTTACTAGATCGCTACAGTAGTTGCCGCGGTAACCAAACAAACAGGCTTGTTAGTCAGTCAGTCGGCCAATCAGCCAGTCAGTCAGTCAGCCAGCCAATCAATCAGCCAGCCAGCCAGCCAGTCAGCCAGCCAGCCAGTCAGCCAGTCAGCCAATCAGTCAGCCAGCCAGCCAGTCAGCCAGCCAGCCAATCAGCCAGCCAGTCAGTCAGTCAGCCAGTCAATCAGTCTGACAGTCAGTCAGTCTATAACAGGGTACAGTACCTGAAGGTATTTGTAGAGGAGAACCACCAGTGTGATGCTCAGTATCACAGCTGTAACAACCACACCAGTCAGCAGGGGGGTGAAGAGCTTATGGGGCACGGTGCGCTCTGTATGGACACACACACACACACACACTATAATAACCTGAGTATACATTAAGAATACCTTCCTAATATTGAGTTGCAGACTTTGTGTTTTTTTTTATATGATGAACATAGTCAGTGTGTTATTGTGGTGTGGTATGAACTACAGTCCACACAGAGAGGAGACAGCAGGGTTATTGTGGTGTGGTATGAACTACAGTCCACACAGAGAGGAGACAGCAGGGTTATTGTGGTGTGGTATGAACTACAGTCCACACAGAGAGGAGACAGCAGGGT
>NC_048574.1:78985687-79005687 GCF_013265735.2 Oncorhynchus mykiss
TTAGTGGACCGATATAGCCCTCTGTAGTGAAGGGCAAAACAATTTTAACAATTACATCTCAGTCCCCCTTCACCCCAAAACGACTTCCTGGCTACTATGGTATAACCCTATACGTTGTTGATATGTTTGGGTTGATTTAGAATTATGTTTGGGTTGACAAGCAACAGCCAGTTTGTGTAACTGTAAAAATAAACAACTAATGGACTCGTTTTATGAATGCTTGGATCGTGAAACTGAAATAGATTGGTAGCTAGTTGGTGAGGCTTTTTGATTTATTTGCCAGTTAATTAACCTGAAGCTGGAATTCCCAAGTTGTTCGGTGCTTACCGCTCATGCCGGCGAGCAAGCGAAACAGACGGCTCGGCAGCGCATCAAGTGTGACGTTACACATCTGCCCCTAAACTCATAAATATAAATGGCTTTGCCCTCCGGCTGTCCTACGAAAGGAAATTTCCCATAAGGGACGCTAGTTGCATGGAGGATTTAGCAACGGTAACAAGCGAGCACGCTCATTTTTTTCAACACATATTAAGGACAATAGACGAAGTATGTTTCTGAACGCTGCACCAGGCTTCATTGTTGACAATATGACTGAGCGTCGAAGATTACCGTTCGATTTGAGCAGGGGCGCGCCACCCGCAGACGGCTTCGTCCGTCACCTTTACGGGCCATGGCCCGGTTTAACCCGGAGCATCTTAATCGAATTCCCTCGTTGGAAACCATGTGTACATATTGCATTGGTCAGTACAAAATAATACGTATGATTTATATAACACGTTATTGGTCAGATTTCCCCAACTCACTTAACCAATCACATCCTGTTTGGTTTTTCTATTCCTGATTGTGTTTGGTCCCCGAGGCTTAGAAACAACAACAAAAAAAACTGTTCTCCAACAGTTGAATTTAATCTTCACTTCAACTTTCAACATTACTACTACATGCATTGAAACAATCAATTGTGTGTTTGTGTGTCCACCTCAGGTTCCGAATGCTTAAGAAGACACTACATACTACTGCTGTGTGTGGTAGTAGTGGGGTGTACTGTGGCTGTCATAAGTCTGTTTGCCCAGAAAAACAATCTAATTGCACAGAGACAGCAGTCAAATATTGAAACCTCTGCGGCAGAGAGGGAAGAGATGAAGTCTCTGAAATCAGAGGACTACAGCGTTCTTCTAAATATGATTTTAAAGCAGGGTAAGTTCAGCTCTTTCGGTATTTGTATATCTCTTTTTCGCAGTACCACACCTAAATATCCTACCACACCTAAACATCCTACCACACCTAAACATCCTACCACACCTAAATCTCCTACCACACCTAAACATCCTACCACACCTAAACACCCTACCACACCTAAATACCCTGCCACACCTAAACACCCTGCCACACCTAAACACCCTGCCACACCTAAACACCCTACCACACCTAAACCTCCTACCACACCTAAACCTCCTACCACACCTAAACCTCCTACCACACCTAAACACCCTACCACACCTAAACACCCTACCACACCTAAACACCCTACCACACCTAAACACCCTACCACACCTAAACATCCTGCCACACCTAAACATCCTGCCACACCTAAACACCCTACCACACCTAAACACCCTACCACACCTAAACACCCTACCACACCTAAACACCCTACCACACCTAAACATCCTACCACACCTAAACACCCTACCACACCTAAACACCCTACCACACCTAAACACCCTACCACACTTAAACACCCTACCACACCTAAACACCCTACCACACCTAAACACCCTACCACACTTAAACACCCTACCACACCTAAACATATATATATATATATATATATGACTACTGTATATTAATTAACATGTTACCTGCAGTATAACTATATGACTACAGTATAACTATATGACTACAGTATAACTATATGACTACAGTATAACTATATGACTACAGTATAACTATATGACTACAGTATAACTATATGACTACAGTATAACTATATGACTACAGTATAACTATATGACTACAGTATAACTATATGACTACAGTATAACTACATGACTACAGTATAACTATATGACTACAGTATAACTATATGACTACTGTATAACTATATGACTACTGTATAACTATATGACTACTGTATATTACCATGTTACCTGCAGTATAACTATATGACTACAGTATAACTATATGACTACAGTATAACTATATGACTACAGTATAACTATATGACTACAGTATAACTATATGACTACAGTATAACTATATGACTACAGTATAACTATATGACTACAGTATAACTATATGACTACAGTATAACTATATGACTACAGTATAACTATATGACTACAGTATAACTATATGACTACAGTATAACTATATGACTACTGTATAACTATATGACTACAGTATAACTATATGACTACAGTATAACTATATGACTACAGTATAACTATATGACTACAGTATAACTATATGACTACTGTATAACTATATGACTACTGTATATTACCATGTTACCTGCAGTATAACTATATGACTACAGTATAACTATATGACTACAGTATAACTATATGACTACTGTATAACTATATGACTACAGTATAACTATATGACTACTGTATATTAACATGTTACCTGCAGTATAACTATATGACTGCAGTATAACTATATGACTACTGTATAACTATATGACTACAGTATAACTATATGACTACAGTATAACTATATGACTACAGTATAACTATATGACTACTGTATATTAACATGTTACCTGCAGTATAACTATATGACTACAGTATAACTATATGACTACAGTATAACTATATGACTACTGTATAACTATATGACTACAGTATAACTATATGACTACAGTATAACTATATGACTACAGTATAACTATATGACTACAGTATAACTATATGACTACAGTATAACTATATGACTACAGTATAACTATATGACTACAGTATAACTATATGACTACAGTATAACTATATGACTACAGTATAACTATATGACTACAGTATAACTATATGACTACAGTATAACTATATGACTACAGTATAACTATATGACTACAGTATAACTATATGACTACAGTATAACTATATGACTACAGTATAACTACATGACTACAGTATAACTATATGACTACAGTATAACTATATGACTACTGTATAACTATATGACTACTGTATAACTATATGACTACTGTATATTACCATGTTACCTGCAGTATAACTATATGACTACAGTATAACTATATGACTACAGTATAACTATATGACTACAGTATAACTATATGACTACAGTATAACTATATGACTACAGTATAACTATATGACTACAGTATAACTATATGACTACAGTATAACTATATGACTACAGTATAACTATATGACTACAGTATAACTATATGACTACAGTATAACTACATGACTACAGTATAACTATATGACTACAGTATAACTATATGACTACTGTATAACTATATGACTACTGTATAACTATATGACTACTGTATATTACCATGTTACCTGCAGTATAACTATATGACTACAGTATAACTATATGACTACAGTATAACTATATGACTACAGTATAACTATATGACTACAGTATAACTATATGACTACAGTATAACTATATGACTACTGTATAACTATATGACTACAGTATAACTATATGACTACAGTGTAACTATATGACTACAGTATAACTATATGACTACAGTATAACTATATGACTACAGTGTAACTATATAACTACAGTATAACTATATGACTACAGTATAACTATATGACTACAGTATAACTATATGACTACAGTATAACTATATGACTACTGTATAACTATATGACTACTGTATATTACCATGTTACCTGCAGTATAACTATATGACTACAGTATAACTATATGACTACAGTATAACTATATGACTACAGTATAACTATATGACTACAGTATAACTATATGACTACAGTATAACTATATGACTACAGTATAACTATATGACTACAGTATAACTATATGACTACAGTATAACTATATGACTACAGTATAACTATATGACTACAGTATAACTATATGACTACAGTATAACTATATGACTACAGTGTAACTATATGACTACAGTGTAACTATATAACTACAGTATAACTATATGACTACAGTATAACTATATGACTACAGTATAACTATATGACTACAGTATAACTATATGACTACAGTATAACTATATGACTACAGTATAACTATATGACTACAGTATAACTATATGACTACAGTATAACTATATGACTACAGTATAACTATATGACTACAGTATAACTATATGACTACTGTATAACTATATGACTACAGTATAACTATATGACTACAGTATAACTATATGACTACAGTATAACTATATGACTACAGTATAACTATATGACTACTGTATAACTATATGACTACTGTATAACTATATGACTACTGTATAACTATATGACTACAGTATAACTATATGACTACAGTATAACTATATGACTACAGTATAACTATATGACTACAGTATAACTATATGACTACTGTATAACTATATGACTACAGTATAACTATATGACTACAGTATAACTATATGACTACAGTATAACTATATGACTACAGTATAACTATATGACTACTGTATAACTATGACTACAGTATAACTATATGACTACAGTATAACTATATGACTACAGTATAACTATATGACTACAGTATAACTATATGACTACTGTATAACTATATGACTACTGTATAACTATATGACTACTGTATAACTATATGACTACTGTATATTACCATGTTACCTGCAGTATAACTATATGACTACAGTATAACTATATGACTACAGTATAACTATATGACTACAGTATAACTATATGACTACAGTATAACTATATGACTACAGTATAACTATATGACTACAGTATAACTATATGACTACAGTATAACTATATGACTACAGTATAACTATATGACTACAGTATAACTATATGACTACAGTATAACTATATGACTACAGTGTAACTATATAACTACAGTATAACTATATGACTACAGTATAACTATATGACTACAGTATAACTATATGACTACAGTATAACTATATGACTACAGTATAACTATATGACTACAGTATAACTATATGACTACAGTATAACTATATGACTACAGTATAACTATATGACTACAGTATAACTATGAGACTACAGTATAACTATGACTACTGTATAACTATATGACTACAGTATAACTATATGACTACAGTATAACTATATAACTACTGTATAACTATATGACTACTGTATAACTATATGACTACAGTATAACTATATGACTACTGTATAACTATATGACTACAGTATAACTATATGACTACAGTATAACTATATGACTACAGTATAACTATATAACTACAGTATAACTATATGACTACTGTATAACTATATGACTACTGTATAACTATATGACTACAGTATAACTATATGACTACAGTATAACTATATGACTACAGTATAACTATATGACTACAGTATAACTATATGACTACTGTATAACTATATGACTACAGTATAACTATATGACTACAGTATAACTATATGACTACTGTATAACTATATGACTACAGTATAACTATATGACTACAGTATAACTATATGACTACTGTATAACTATATGACTACAGTATAACTATATGACTACAGTATAACTATATGACTACAGTATAACTATATGACTACAGTATAACTATATGACTACAGTATAACTATATGACTACAGTATAACTATATGACTACAGTATAACTATATGACTACAGTATAACTATATGACTACAGTATAACTATATGACTACAGTATAACTATATGACTACAGTGTAACTATATGACTGCAGTATAACTATATGACTACAGTATAACTATATGACTACAGTATAACTATATGACTACAGTATAACTATATGACTACAGTATAACTATATAACTACAGTATAACTATATGACTACAGTATAACTATATGACTACAGTATAACTATATGACTACAGTATAACTATATGACTACAGTATAACTATATGACTACTGTATAACTATATGACTACAATATAACTATATGACTACAGTATAACTATATGACTACAGTATAACTATATGACTACAGTATAACTATATGACTACAGTATAACTATATGACTACTGTATAACTATATGACTACTGTATAACTATATGACTACAGTATAACTATATGACTACAGTATAACTATATGACTACTGTATAACTATATGACTACAGTATAACTATATGACTACAGTATAACTATATGACTACTGTATAACTATATGACTACAGTATAACTATATAACTACAGTATAACTATATGACTACAGTGTAACTATATGACTGCAGTATAACTATATGACTACAGTATAACTATATGACTACAGTATAACTATATGACTACAGTATAACTATATGACTACAGTATAACTATATAACTACAGTATAACTATATGACTACAGTATAACTATATGACTACAGTATAACTATATGACTACAGTATAACTATATGACTACAGTATAACTATATGACTACTGTATAACTATATGACTACAGTATAACTATATGACTACAGTATAACTATATGACTACAGTATAACTATATGACTACAGTATAACTATATGACTACAGTATAACTATATGACTACAGTATAACTATATGACTACTGTATAACTATATGACTACAGTATAACTATATGACTACAGTATAACTATATGACTACAGTATAACTATATGACTACTGTATAACTATATGACTACAGTATAACTATATGACTACAGTATAACTATATGACTACAGTATAACTATATGACTACAGTATAACTATATGACTACTGTATAACTATATGACTACAGTATAACTATATGACTACAGTATAACTATATAACTACAGTATAACTATATGACTACAGTATAACTATATGACTACAGTATAACTATATGACTACTGTATAACTATATGACTACAGTATAACTATATGACTACAGTATAACTATATGACTACTGTATAACTATATGACTACAGTATAACTATATGACTACTGTATATTAATTAACATGTTACCTGCAGTATAGTAATTGTATTTCGTGATCACTTGTTTATTTAAAAAAAAAATGTTTTGTCATGTTTCTTTTGCTACATTTGTGACAAGTCTTCTACTCTCTACTCTGTATCTCATCTGTCTCCAGAAGGGTGGAGGTACATCAACTCCAGTTTGTACTACATCTCTATCTAATCTTCTACTCTCTACTCTGTATCTCATCTGTCTCCAGAAGGGTGGAGGTACATCAACTCCAGTTTGTACTACATCTCTATCTAATCTTCTACTCTCTATCTAATCTCTACTCTGTATCTCATCTGTCTCCAGAAGGGTGGAAGTATATCAACTCCAGTTTGTACTACATCTCTATCTAATCTTCTACTCTCAACTCTGTATCTAATCTGTCTCCAGAAGGATGGAGGTACATCAACTCCAGTTTGTACTACATCTCTATCTAATCTTCTACTCTCAACTCTGTATCTAATCTGTCTCCAGAAGGGTGGAGGTATATCAACTCCAGTTTGTACTACATCTCTATCTAATCTTCTACTCTCAACTCTGTATCTAATCTGTCTCCAGAAGGGTGGAGGTACATCAACTCCAGTTTGTACTACATCTCTATCTAATCTTCTACTCTCAACTCTGTATCTAATCTGTCTCCAGAAGGGTGGAAGTATATCAACTCCAGTTTGTACTACATCTCTACTGAGACCAAGTCCTGGGGTGAGAGCAGACCTTACTGCCAACGGAAGGGATTGGACCTGGTGACCATAAACAGCAAAGACGAAGAGGTGTGTACGTACGGTGTGTTTTGCCTGTCTGTGTGTTTTGCCTGTGTGTGTGTTTTGCCTGTGTGTGTGTGTGTGTGTGTTTTGCCTGTGTGTGTGTGTGTGTGTTTTGCCTGTGTGTGTGTGTGTGTGTTTTGCCTGTGTGTGTGTGACTGAGCATCAGTCAGAGAGATCACATTCTAAGAGGCCAAATATGGAGAAGAGAAAAATAAGTCTGATTCTACCATTTATGTTATTGTTCATCACTAGGACTTTCTCCTTGAAGTGGTCCGTGCTAAGAAGTTGGATGTAGCCTGGATTGGTTTTTCTCCCAACAACACAAAGGAGATATCTACACGGTAAAGCCATTTCACCATCGATCGAAAAGTATGACGGAGATTTGAACCTTTTTAGGGCATGAAGAAATCCAGAACGTTTCTGATAATAATTGCCAGTGTTTTGTTCTCATAGGGTGAAGAGAGGTGTGGGGTCAGAAGACGGTGCTCAGGAAGAGGACTGTGCTAAGCTTACGGTATACGAGACACCTGCAGTGAAAGAAGTAACCGGGAGACAATGTGGGACACAAAAATACTGTATTTGTGAAAAATACCTGGATGTCAAATACAATGTAAGCAAGAGAAACCGTTAACTTGTTCTTCTGAAAGGATTCGACTTTTTAAAATGGAGGGAACAACTGCTAGCTTCAATGTTTCTTTTTAAATGGAGGGAACAACTGCTAGCTTCAACTTCTTTTTAATGGAGGGAACAACTACTAGCTTCAATGTTTCTTTTTAAATGGAGGGAACAACTACTAGCTTCAATGTTTCTTTTTAAATGGAGGGAACAACTGCATTTTCCAAGAAGCAACTGTTAGTCATTCCAGTTAGGTTGGTGAGGGTTTTTTACCCTGAAATACACATCTGCACCGAATATTAAGACAAGTTAAAAGGGTAGTTTTCTGTGGTAGAAAACCCCCCCTGCATTGTTCCAATACGCAAAAGCACTTTCAGTCAATAAGCTTTCCATTTTATCCAGACAGTTTTCAACTGAAGTCAATGGGCAGATTGATAAAAACATTTAATTATTATTTGTTTTAAAGTAAACATAAATATTTCACATTAATTTCACGTAAAAACAACATTTAGTAAAACATTGTGTTTAGACCGGGGGGCGGATACAGCAGGGTAGGAACACACACCGTACACACACCGTACACACACACAGCAGGGTAGGAACACACACCGTACACACACACACACACACACACACCGTACACACACCGTACACACACACAGCAGGGTAGGAACACACTGTACACACACACACACACCGTACACACACCATACACACAACGTACACACACACACACACACCGTACACACACAGCAGGGTAGGAACACACCTTACACACACCGTACACACACCATACACACACCATTCATGCACACACACACACACACACACCACACCACACACACACACACCTTCAGCCTCTCTCAAGTCATTGGTAAAGAGGTGAAGGACCATCAGCCTCTCTCAAGTCATTGGTAAAGAGGTGAAGGACCATCAGCCTCTCTCAAGTCATTGGTAAAGAGGTGAAGGACCATCAGCCTCTCTCAAGTCATTGGTAAAGAGGTGAAGGACCATCAGCCTCTCTCAAGTCATTGGTAAAGAGGTGAAGGACCATCAGCCTCTCTCAAGTCATTGGTAAAGAGGTGAAGGACCATCAGCCTCTCTCAAGTCATTGGTAAAGAGGTGAAGGACCATCAGCCTCTCTCAAGTCATTGGTAAAGAGGTGAAGGACCATCAGCCTCTCAAGTCATTGGTAAAGAGGTGAAGGACCATCAGCCTCTCAAGTCATTGGTAAAGAGGTGAAGGACCATCAGCCTCCATCTATACACAATGTTTCACAAAATATTTTTTGTTTACATTACATTTTTATTTAAAAAAAAAAAAAAATTTTTTTTTTTTTATCAATCTGTCCATTGACTTCAGTTAACTAGCTAACTGGCTAAATCTGGCACACAAACTGCAATGTTGATTGATGTTCAAATGAAATGAAATGTAGTTAAATGTGCTACAAGGGTAGGCAACCCTGGTGGGTTGGATTAGTTCCTGTTGTATTCCAGGAACAGGGTTACCTTCCCCTGTACAGAAGAGAATGTGAGGTATTATAAAATAATACCAGTTGTATTTTTTATATTTTTCATACTGTAAATAAAAACCCTTTATTTTAATTATTTACGATACTATTGTCCTGTGACACCAAAAGTCTGAATGTGATTTAATATTGGGGCGGCAGGTAGCCTAGTGGTTAGAGGAGGCAGGTAGCCTGGTGGTTAGAGGAGGCAGGTAGCCTGGTGGTTAGAGGAGGCAGGTAGCCTGGTGGTTAGAGGAGGCAGGTAGCCTGGTGGTTAGAGGAGGCAGGTAGCCTAGTGGTTAGAGGAGGCAGGTAGCCTAGTGGTTAGAGGAGGCAGGTAGCCTGGTGGTTAGAGGAGGCAGGTAGCCTGGTGGTTAGAGGAGGCAGGTAGCCTGGTGGTTAGAGGAGGCAGGTAGCCTGGTGGTTAGAGGAGGCAGGTAGCCTGGTGGTTAGAGGAGGCAGGTAGCCTGGTGGTTAGAGGAGGCAGGTAGCCTGGTGGTTAGAGGAGGCAGGTAGCCTGGTGGTTAGAGGAGGCAGGTAGCCTGGTGGTTAGAGGAGGCAGGTAGCCTGGTGGTTAGAGGAGGCAGGTAGCCTGGTGGTTAGAGGAGGCAGGTAGCCTGGTGGTTAGAGGAGGCAGGTAGCCTGGTGGTTAGAGGAGGCAGGTAGCCTGGTGGTTAGAGCGTTGGACGAGAAATCGAAAGGTTGCAAAATCGGATCCCCGAGCTGACAAGGTAAAAATCTGTCATTCTGCCCCTGAACAGGAAGTTAACCCACTGTTCCTAGGCCGTCACTGTAAATACGAATTTGTTCTTAACTGACTTGGCTGGTTAAATTAAAGGTACAAATAAATAAATATGAATGTCAACATGTTGTGATTTGTTTATAATAACATATAGAAAATAAATGTAGGATAAGGTTATGTAAAACAGTGTAAGCATGCTGTAAAACACAAATGTAACTTGTTCTTGTGAAACGATTAGCTACAATGTATTTATGGAGGGAAAAACGATTAGCTACAATGTATTTATGGAGGGAAAACGATTCGCTACAATGTATTTATGGAGGGGAAACGATTAGCTACAATGTATTTATGGAGGGGAAAACGATTAGCTACAATGTATTTATGGAGGGAAAAACGATTAGCTACAATGTATTTATGGAGGGAAAACGATTAGCTACAATGTATTTATGGAGGGAAAAACGATGTATTTATGGAGGGGAAACGATTAGCTACAATGTATTTATGGAGGGGAAACGATTAGCTACAATGTATTTATGGAGGGGAAACGATTAGCTACAATGTATTTATGGAGGGAAAACGATTAGCTACAATGTATTTATGGAGGGGAAACGATTAGCTACAATGTATTTATGGAGGGGAAACGATTAGCTACAATGTATTTATGGAGGGAAAACGATTCGCTACAATGTATTTATGGAGGGGAAACGATTAGCTACAATGTATTTATGGAGGGGAAACGATTAGCTACAATGTATTTATGGAGGGGAAAACGATTTGCTTCAGTTGCTTGCTACGCCTCAGTCCTCTTGCCATTGTCTTACGACGGCCGTCTGCAACTGGCAACGCTTCAGAACGATGCCACCTGTCAGAAGACAATGGCCTTCAAACACCTAGTGGTTCTGCCCCTAGTGGTTCAGGCCTCAAACACCTAGTGGTTCAGCCCCTAGTGGTTCAGCCCTCAAACACCTAGTGGTTCAGCCCCTAGTGGTTCAGCCCTCAAACACCTAGTGGTTCAGCCCCTAGTGGTTCAGCCCTCAAACACCTAGTGGTTCAGCCCCTAGTTGTTCCACTCATTTCACCCTTGCAAGAGAAACCAGACGTGATCATTCAGAAATGAAAAGTGAACTGTGAATCTCTTAGTGTTTTGAACATCTCTGTTTTTAACTTTTGATGTTGCAGGGTATAACTTTTCTTTTTTTTCTATAAAAACATAGAAATCTGCCATTTTCACAGACTGGTCACTATAAACAGCATGTAGACACTGGTATTATGCTGGAACAGACTGGTCACTATAAACAGCATACAGTATGTAGACACTGGTATTATGCTGGAACAGACTGGTCAATATAAACAGCATGTAGACACTGGTATTATGCTGGAACAGACTGGTCACTATAAACAGCATGTAGACACTGGTATTATGCTGGAACAGACTGGTCACTATAAACAGCATACAGTATGTAGACACTGGTATTATGCTGGAACAGACTGGTCACTATAAACAGCATGTAGACACTGGTATTATGCTGGAACAGACTGGTCACTATAAACAGCATACAGCATGTAGACACTGGTATTATGCTGGAACAGACTGGTCACTATAAACAGCATACAGCATGTAGACACTGGTATTATGCTGGAACAGACTGGTCACTATAAACAGCATACAGTATGTAGACACTGGTATTATGCTGGAACAGACTGGTCACTATAAACAGCATTCAGTATGTAGACACTGGTATTATGCTGGAACAGACTGGTCACTATAAACAGCATACAGTATGTAGACACTGGTATTATGCTGGAACAGACTGGTATTATGCTGGAACAGACTGGTCACTATAAACAGCATGTAGACACTGGTATTATGCTGGAACAGACTGGTCACTATAAACAGCATACAGTATGTAGACACTGGTATTGTGCTGGAACAGACTGGTCACTATAAACAGCATGTAGACACTGGTATTATGCTGGAACAGACTGGTCACTATAAACAGCATGTAGACACTGGTATTATGCTGGAACAGCCTGGTCACTATAAACAGCATGTAGACACTGGTATTATGCTGGAACAGACTGGTCACTATAAACAGCATACAGCATGTAGACACTGGTATTATGCTGGAACAGACTGGTCACTATAAACAGCATGTAGACACTGGTATTATGCTGGAACAGACTGGTCACTATAAACAGCATACAGCATGTAGACACTGGTATTATGCTGGAACAGACTGGTCACTATAAACAGTATGTAGACACTGGTATTATGCTGGAACAGACTGGTCACTATAAACAGCATGTAGACACTGGTATTATGCTGGAACAGCCTGGTCACTATAAACAGCATGTAGACACTGGTATTATGCTGGAACAGACTGGTCACTATAAACAGCATGTAGACACTGGTATTATGCTGGAACAGCCTGGTCACTATAAACAGCATGTAGACACTGGTATTATGCTGGAACAGACTGGTCACTATAAACAGCATGTAGACACTGGTATTATGCTGGAACAGACTGGTCACTATAAACAGCATACAGCATGTAGACACTGGTATTATGCTGGAACAGCCTGGTCACTATAAACAGCATGTAGACACTGGTATTATGCTGGAACAGACTGGTCACTATAAACAGCATGTAGACACTGGTATTATGCTGGAACAGCCTGGTCACTATAAACAGCATGTAGACACTGGTATTATGCTGGAACAGACTGGTCACTATAAACAGCATGTAGACACTGGTATTATGCTGGAACAGACTGGTCAATATAAACAGCATGTAGACACTGGTATTATGCTGGAACAGCCTGGTCACTATAAACAGCATGTAGACACTGGTATTATGCTGGAACAGACTGGTCACTATAAACAGCATGTAGACACTGGTATTATGCTGGAACAGCCTGGTCACTATAAACAGCATGTAGACACTGGTATTATGCTGGAACAGCCTGGTCACTATAAACAGCATGTAGACACTGGTATTATGCTGGAACAGCCTGGTCACTATAAACAGCATGTAGACACTGGTATTATGCTGGAACAGACTGGTCACTATAAACAGTATGTAGACACTGGTATTATGCTGGAACAGACTGGTCACTATAAACAGCATGTAGACACTGGTATTATGCTGGAACAGACTGGTCACTATAAACAGCATACAGTATGTAGACACTGGTATTATGCTGGAACAGACTGGTCACTATAAACAGCATACAGTATGTAGACACTGGTATTATGCTGGAACAGACTGGTCACTATAAACAGCATGTAGACACTGGTATTATGCTGGAACAGACTGGTCACTATAAACAGCATACAGTATGTAGACACTGGTATTATGCTGGAACAGACTGGTCAATAGAAACCGCATTGGATGGATGTCAGACGTCTGGAAAGGTCCTTGGGATGTCGATATATGCCTTCTCCTCTCCACTTACCATAAGATAACATTTCCCGAGCACTGGCACAAACTCAAGACGCTCGAAGACGAAGCGTGGTCAGACCAAGCATGCTGCTTAAGACCCCTGGACCACGGCAGTTCACAACGCTCCAACAAGCCGAGAGAATACTTGATGGAAGCTTATTTTGTTTAAAGCCATAGCCCTGACCTTAACCACTCAGAATGAATACCTAAACTAACCTTCCCCCCAAACCATAGCCCTGACCTTAACCACTCAGAATGAATACCTTCCCCCAAACCATAGCCCTGACCTTAACCACTCAGAATGAATACCTTCCCCCAAAACCATAGCCCTGACCTTAACCACTCAGAATGAATACCTTCCCCCCAAACCATAGCCCTGACCTTAACCACTCAGAATGAATACCTTCCCCCCAAACCATAGCCCTGACCTTAACCACTCAGAATGAATACCTTCCCCCAAAACCATAGCCCTGACCTTAACCACTCAGAATGAATACCTTCCCCCCAAACCATAGCCCTGACCTTAACCACTCAGAATGAATACCTTCCCCCCAAACCATAGCCCTGACCTTAACCACTCAGAATGAATACCTTCCCCCAAACCATAGCCCTGACCTTAACCACTCAGAATGAATACCTTCCCCCAAAACCATAGCCCTGACCTTAACCACTCAGAATGAATACCTAAACTAACCTTCCCCCCAAACCATAGCCCTGACCTTAACCACTCAGAATGAATACCTTCCCCCCCAAACCATAGCCCTGACCTTAACCACTCAGAATGAATACCTGAACTAACCTTCCCCCAAACCATAGCCCTGACCTTAACCACTCAGAATGAATACCTAAACTAACCTTCCCCCCAAACCATAGCCCTGACCTTAACCACTCAGAATGAATACCTAAACTAACCCTTTTGTTTTAACCCTGTAACCACGTGGAATTAACCCTGTAACCACGCGGAGTTAACCCTGTAACCACACGGAGTTAACCCTGTAACCATGCAGAATTAACCCTGTAACCATCCTGAATTAACCCTGTAACCATGCAGAATTAACCCTGTAACCATGCAGAATTAACCCTGTAACCATGCAGAATTAACCCTGTAACCATGTAGAATTAACTCTGTAACCATGCAGAATTAACCCTGTAACCATCCTGAATTAACCCTGTAACCATGCAGAATTAACTCTGTAACCATGCAGAATTAACCCTGTAACCATGCAGAATTAACCCTGTAACCATGCAGAATTAACCCTGTAACCATGCAGAATCAACCCTGTAACCATCCAGAATTAACTCTGTAACCTTCCAGAATTATCCCTGTAAACAGGGATCGACTGGAGATAATGAGATAATGAACATGATGCTGGCTGGAGATAATGAGATAATGAACATGAGGTTGGCTGAGATAATGAACATGAGGTTGGCTGAGATAATGAACATGATGTTGGCTGGAGATAATGAGATAATGAACATGATGCTGGTTGGAGATAATGAGATAATGAACATGAGTTTGAAAAGTGGAGTGGCTCTTCAAGAGATATTTATCTTCCTATGTATTGTACATTTTATGTATTTAAATACTGTTTGATGTAACGCTGAAATAGTGGATTTAATCAAATTAACGTATTGTTCTTTTAGTATCCCCAAAAAGTTGTTCATCATATTTTTTAAGTGAAATTATTATTATTGTCTGCACTTTAATTATTAAAATAAAATTATTGAATGAGATATTACACTAGGGACAAACATTTTCTCTCTGAACCGTCACACTGATGTCCCATGTGACTAGAGCGTGTATCTGTCTGTGGAGAGTACCTGTATCGGTGTCGTTGGACAGTGATGACGTGCTCCGTGGTGTTGTGGAGGGTCTTGCCGTTGTAAGCCCAGGACAGAGTGCCTGGTCTGGGATAAGACTCAAACTCTACCCTGAGGCTTAGGCTCTCCCCTTCTCTGACAGCAGACTGGCTAGGCCGGGAGTCACTCAGCATACTGATGAAGCCTCGCTCTGGAGGGGGAACACACACAGGGTGAGACTCTCCCTCTCTCTGACAGGGTGAGGCTCTCCCTCTCTCTGACAGGGTGAGGCTCTCCCTCTCTCTGACAGGGTGAGGCTCTCCCTCTCTCTGACAGGGTGAGGCTCTCCCTCTCTCTGACAGGGTGAGGCTCTCCCTCTCTCTGACAGGGTGAGGCTCTCCCTCTCTCTGACAGGGTGAGGCTCTCCCTCTCTCTGACAGGGTGAGGCTCTCCCTCTCTCTGACAGGGTGAGGCTCTCCCTCTCTCTGACAGGGTGAGACTCTCCCTCTCTCTGACAGGGTGAGACTCTCCCTCACTCTGACAGGCTGAGACTCTCCCTCTCTCTGACAGGCTGATACTCTCCCTCTCTCTGACAGGCTGAGACTCACCCTCTCTCTGACAGGCTGAGACTCTCCCTCTCTCTGACAGGGTGAGACTCTCCCTCTCTCTGACAGGGTGAGACTCTCCCTCTCTCTGACAGGGTGAGACAGGGTTAGACTCTCCCGCTCTCTGACATGCTGAGACTCTCCCTCTCTCTGACAGGGTTAGACTCTCCCCCTCTCTGACAGGGTTAGACTCTCCCTCTCTCTGACAGGGTTAGACTCTCCCTCTCTCTGACAGGGTTAGACTCTCCCTCTCTCTGACAGGGTTAGACTCTCCCTCTCTCTGACAGGGTTAGACTCTCCCTCTCTCTGACAGGGTTAGACTCTCCCTCTCTCTGACAGGGTTAGACTCTCCCTCTCTCTGACAGGGTTAGACTCTCCCTCTCTCTGACAGGGTTAGACTCTCCCTCTCTCTGACAGGGTTAGACTATCATCAGTTACAGTGTTATAGAGGTTAACAAATTCCATCATTGAGGTTCTGTCTTTGTGAGACTCAAACACACGCACACACACACACACACACACACACACACACACACACACACACACACACCACGGACATCCAGGTGCAGGGTATCGGCGGTGGCGCCCCTCTCGTTGTGGGCGTGGCATCGGTATGTCCCGGCGTCTGATTGGTTGACAGAGGTGATCCAGAGGGAGGTGGAGCGTTGGTAACCACGGGAACTAGCCAGGATGTGGGAGGTGTGGGCCTGGAAGGCACGCTGCAGACAGGGGTCAGAGCTCAGGGGTTAGAGTTTAGGGGTTCACTGTACTGGACTTGGTCAGGTTGGTCATGGTTAGTGTAATGGTAGAAGTTACTATGTTGTGGCACTATATAATGCCTATTACCTTTGATAAAGACAGGAGAGAGAGAGAGAGAGAGAGAAAGGGAGAGAGAGGAACGGGAGCGAGAAAGAGAGAAAGGGAGTGAGAGAGAGAGAAAGGGAGAGAGACAGGAACGGGAGCGAGAAAGAGAGAAAGGGAGTGAGAGAGAGACAGAGAGCGAGAGAGATAGACAGACAGAGAGAGACAGAGAAAGGGAAAGAGACAGAGAGAGAGAGACAGTATGAAGCCAGTCTCACCGCTCCAACAGGGAAGTCCCACTTAATGCTGAAGTCAGGGTTGAGGTTGGAGGAGCTGCAGGTGATCTCAAACTGCTCTCCTCTCCTCAGGATCACCCTCTCTCTCTGGGACAGACTGATCACTGGAGGCTGCTCAGGGACTGGGTGGGCAGAGGAGAGGGAGGGTGGATATAAACATACAGTATGTCAGACTGTTTGGAGCTGGACCATGTCTAACTGTTAACATAGAGTCACATAGAGGTGGCCCATGTCTAACTGTTAACATAGAGTTCCATAGAGGTGGTTATGTCTAACTGTTAACATAGAGTCACATAGAGGTGGTTCATGTCTAACTGTTAACATAGAGTCACATAGAGGTGGTTCATGTCTAACTGTTAACATAGAGTCACATAGAGGTGGTCCATGTCTAACTGTTAACATAGAGGTGGTTCATGTCTAACTGTTAACATAGAGGTGGTCCATGTCTAACTGTTAACATAGAGTCACGTAGAAGTGGTCCATGTCTAACTGTTAACATAGAGTCACATAGAGGTGGTCCATGTCTAACTGTTAACATAGAGGTGGTCCAAGTCTAACTGTTAACATAGAGTCACGTAGAAGTGGTCCATGTCTAACTGTTAACATAGAGTCACATAGAGGTGGTCCATGTCTAACTGTTAACATAGAGTCACATAGAGGTGGTTCATGTCTAACTGTTAACATAGAGTCACATAGAGGTGATTTGTGGCACAAATTCTGTGTATGCAAAAACGAGTATGCTGCCTGGAGATCTCTCTCTTTTTCCCTCCCTACTCCCAACGTTCCATCCCTCGAGCATCACCTTTCTATCTCTCCCCTCTCCCCCTCTCCCCTCCTTCCCTCTCCCCCCCCCCCTTCCCTCTCCCCCCCTTCCATCTCCCCCTCTCATCTCTCACCTAGCCGTACGTCCACAGTATACTGGCTCGACCTCACGGTGGCACCTGCCAGCTCGCCCAAGCAAACGTAGCAACCCTCGTACTCCTTCCTGGCATTGCCGATGATGACGCCGCGCTGGGGGTCGGACTGGTAATGGAGGTCGGAGGGTAAAGGTTGTAAGTCACAGGTCTGTAAGGTCACGGGGGTCACATCAGGGTCGGTGACCAGGCATGGTAAAGTCAGGTTCTCCCCGACGCGGACCAGAATGCCGTTCACCATAGAACGCTGAAACGGACTCTGGGGGTCTGGGAATGGGAGGGAGAGACGGGGGGATAGGAGAGTAGAGAGAGATAATTTGGGTTAGGTAGGAAAACAGAAGAGATGGATAGATTGGGTTTATGCAAGACAACATAGGGAAGGGAGGGAGGGTGATACATATAATCACAGATACAGAGAGAGACAGAGAGAGAGACAGAGAGACAGACAGACAGACAGACAGAGAGAGAGAGAGACAGACAGACAGACAGACAGAGAGACAGACAGAGAGACAGAGAGAAAAGCCTACATAGACAGAGTCATAGACAAACACACACCCCCAACACACACCTCTCACCTTTCACAAAGACGTAGATGGAGGAGTGCTCCTTGGTGTTGTTGTTGATACAGGCGTATCGTCCCATGTGATATCCCTGGGCAGACTGCACCCTAACAAACACTACCCCTCCTCCCTCCTCTACCTCCCCCTCCAGCCGCCTGCCCCTCTCTCTCTGCCACCTCAACCCCCGTGAAACAACAGAGGATGGAGTGTTGGTGTTGTTGTCATGGCAGCGGAGTTCCAGAGCACCGCCTTTCGGAACCACCAGGTGAGGTCCGCTGGGGAAGATGACGGGATTGGACCAACCTGTTGAACACACGGAACACGCCCATATATGGTGTACAGTCGACTAGGCTGTAATGGCTGTGTGTTTAGGTTTTTGTTCTAGCCCAGCACTGTAACAACACAACACACCTGAATCAAACATGACACTTAAATTTAGACCGCGGAAAGTTGATTTGGGTGTGTTAGAGCTGGGCTAGGACAAAAACCTGCATGCAGAAAAGGTAGCATCGTGAGTGAATAGAAATATTGGGGTAGAATAGAGAAGAAAAATGTCATGTCACCCAAGGAGATTCTTTAGACAGTCATGGTTCAGTCTAGTAACAGACTGGTGTAACAGACTGGTGTAACAGACTGGTGTAACAGACTGGTGTAACAGACTGGTGTAACAGTGGACAGTCATGGTTCAGTCTAGTAACAGACTGGTGTAACAGACTGGTGTAACAGACTGGTGTAACAGACTGGTGTAACAGACTGGTGTAACAGTGGACAGTCATGGTTCAGTCTAGTAACAGACTGGTGTAACA